>NW_015167569.1:425550-433613 GCF_001447785.1 Gekko japonicus | reverse complement strand
AAAAAATATCAGGAAGGAGTTAAGAAGCTAACCTTAGGGGGAACTTTTTAATATCTTATTAAGTGAAATACCTACCCCCTCCCAATTCTGTAGTCAATCACTGGAGTAACTTTGAATCACACACACCCCCCATACACAGAGAGAAACATACAGGAGCCCTTTTTTTTCAGGTACCACTTTACACATTCCTGAGACTTCTGGTATTCAAGATAATTTCTGGAGCTTAACTACAAAACCCTGGGTAGGACCACACCACTGTGGAATCCCAAATAACCAGCGCTGCCCTTGACACACAGAGACCTACAAACCTCAGGAGTTTCAGCTGTTCCTGGAGTAAAGAGGTTTAGAAAACGAAACTAACTGTGCAATCGGTTTCACCTTCTAAAGTCACCGAAGCCAACGGATTTAGGAGGGTGAAACCCTGTTTAGGATTGCACTGCAAAACAAGAGAGAGAGAGCTCAGGCTGGAGCAATGCTCCCTCTAAGCTGTTAAGTCTTGTGAGCAAAGATTCTACTTTGTGAGCTTACTCGCATTAAAGTCGTGAGCTAACCTTTTGACTACTACATAAATCAGTTTGCTCTGGAGCCCCATCCTTCCTGAGCTAAGTCAAAAAGGAGTGAGCCGGCAACATGTGGGGGACCTCACCAGCCACGGTCAATCCGGTGACAGGGAAAGTGTGGAAAGCAGCCAATTGCATTCTCCCCCCCCCCCCCCAAAAAAAACAACATCTAAAGGATCCAAAGGAGCAGATCAATCCCCATTTTTAGCAGCGCACAGGCACACACGCGCACACACACGTCCAGAGCTTGAGATACGAACTCCAGGCGCTTGTGCAGCGGCTTGATCCATAAACTAAAAGGATCCACGCTCCTGGGAGCTGAGGCGGGCGAGAGGGACAGGCGAGAGGGGCGGGCTGGGAGCGAGCAGCCACTAGGTAGCAACCAAAACAAACTTCGGGGGACAAAACTGGGTTGAGGAAGGCACCCTGGAAAGAGCGCACGCACACACACACATACACACACCCCTCCAGAGCACATAAAGGGGGAGGGAAGCAAGCAGATATTAATTTTTTTAGTCTACAGGGAGTGTGCGTAGAGGGGATGATTTGTCAGGCGGGATCCCCAAAACCAAAGAGCGCGAAGGGCTCGCAGAAGAAGTAAGGCTGTGAGCGATGCCCAGGCAAGGCACGGAGTCAGCCTCCAAAGGGGCGGCTCCAGCAGCAGCGCGTGGAGTGGGGCTTTTTTTCTTCTTTTAGTGAATGTAGCCGCTCCCACCCCTTCTCAGCCCAGAGCCGAGTGGGAAGCAGGAGAGGTCTCGACGGCAAGCCTCCCCCCCGACACACACACACGCACACACTGCTATCCCCCAGCCTGCCTGAGGAAGAGCTCTCTGGAACTCAAGTCTGCACGTCGTGGGAAAGACCTGGTTCACTCGTGCAGAGAGCGCGACTCTCTCATCCCTCACAGGAGCTAAGAAGCGAGGGCAGCCCCCAGCCCAGGTCGCCTCCCCGCACTGCCTGGCCTGCTACTCACTTGTGCATTGCCGGGCCAGACCCCGTTCTGCCCAGCCCAGCAGAAGCCAACGCTGAGCCAGGGCCAAACCCCGCCACCCGCTGGTCCGCTCACTTGTTCACCTGGGCTTTACCTTGAGCCCGCCTTCTGGAGCCAAGGGGGAGAAGAAGTGATCAGTGAGGGGGCTGGGGGAGCTATGGGCCTGCCTGCAGGCCAGGCACGGTCCTGCAGAGCTCCGCCCCCGCCTCTTGCTCTCGTCGGCAGCCGGAGAGAAATGAGCCCTCCTCAGATGGCGCCGTGAAGAAGGGGGCGGGGCCGCCCCACCCCCCGGAGGGTCTCTTCCGGAGCGCCGTACCTGAGCGCTCCCCCTCCATGAGACCCCTGCATATCATTATCTATAAAAATGAATGAACCAAAAAAGTTCAGCTTCTTGAATAAGGACATAATACAACCAGAAGAACAATGTAAGAAAGTCCACCACCACCCGACCACCCTTTGACAGATGGCTATGTGGATTCCCTGATTCTACACAAGCACATCGAACCTCTTCAAAAAGGTCACTGTTGTTTGACTGTCCACTGACAGACAGACACACAGTCCCATAGAAAGGCATGCAATTTAAATCCATAATTGCAAATTTTGCGTAATGATGAGGCGGCACCAATACTCCTGAAGACAAATAATCTGTGGTTAAAAGAAGAACACTGTTTTCTGAGAGTGTCGGGGTTTTCTCCATGGCAAAACAAACCTCTATTACTTATTTCTCCAGGCAGTGACTTCCCATCACCATATAGGAGGCAACATCAGATGTTAAATAGTAATGGTCAGTATTTTTTCCACAAAACTGGATTCCTTCACAGGGATTCCCATTTACAGAAGCATCAAACACCATCTGAAGCCAAGGGGACCACAATATCCTGAAGTGCTCAGTGCAAAGCTGATCATTTTTGATTTTGAGAACTAAGCATGCTCAGTAGGTCTGATTCTGAGGAGAACCCCATCATTTTCATGGTGTTCTAAATCAGGATAGCAACGTGTGGTGGAGGAGCTGTAAGGATACCATGGATACCATGGTTACCATGAAGAATACAACCCCCCCCCTCCCCACACACACACAGCAAAGCCAGCAGTGGTTCTTTAAGGACAACAAAGATTTCTGCTGTTTTCTGTTCTTACTCTACAGCACCCCTTACAGCCAGATAATGTTGCTGGTTGAGTGCAAAACCTCCAGCAACAACGGCAAATGTATAAACAAGAATTGTTGAACCTCTGTGGAATCTATGAAAACATGTGGTTTTGGAGGGGAGAAATGCGGATGGGGAAATAAGGGAATGAATTTTATTGTTACGGCGCTTAGCCAGCAATGGGGAAATAAGGGTATGTTGCCATGACATAGTGCTAATTGGATGTATACCTCTGCTGACATCGATGAAAAAGAGAGGAGCGAATTCTTGCTCATAACTAAACAGAACCACCTGCATAGATGATGTTAATAATTTCAGTGGCACAATATCCCCCAATATGTGAATCATTTCTGCCAATTCTGCATGCATCTGATGTTTAAAATGTAGCAACTAGATTATGGAAAATGACTCCAGAATGCAACTGAGCTCCAAGAAAAGAAGCCTAATGTGGGCTTTACACTTTACTTGACAAAAGTGCTGAGTGGGTTCCATGGATGAAGCCTAGTGATCAGTTCTACTTTATTAGTGATTTGAGCAAGCACAAGACAAGATTCCAGAGCCTTAGCTCTGTTAAATAGCATGCAATTGCCACACCCAAACACACCCCACTCCCAGTGATAGGCTATTTACATAACATTACTACTAGATTAGTTACTTTCAGAATCGTGGCAGGCTATTGTTCTTGTGCTTCAAACTCAGCCAGTCTCTGTGGTGATTCAATCAGGGATGATTCAATCCCAATACATAACATGCTGTTAATATTACTGGAGCTTATTGGAATTCTTAGGTAGTTCTCCCTCAGGCTTCCCAAGTACTTACTGTGATTCGGTGGGGGACGAAGACGTCTTTGCGGGATCATTCCTGCAGGGACAACAGATGTGCTGCACTATGCTGTCGCCAGGAAGTGACACCGGGCGATACTCTGGCAATGGGGCCAGAAACTCGATGGTACCATTGAGTTTTCAGCCCCACTGCCAGAGTGTCATTTCCTGGCGACGGCATGGTGCGTTACAAGGAGAAATGTTCCGGCCGGGGAGCATGTGTCCCTCGCCGAATTGAGGTAAGTACTTGGAAACCCTATTCTCCCTGAAGTCTGACTCTTAAAGGGAGAGCTCCAGTGAGGCAGGTCATCTCTAGAGAAGCGAACTGGATGTTCTGCAGTCTGTCTTCCAATAACACAGGGGAAAATAAGCATAAAATTCTGTAGTGGAGATGCTGAAGATATACACGTGCTGATCCCTTTCTTATCTGTTTTGACAGCAGGTACTAGAGATAGAAACAATTATTAAAATTCTTACATTTTACATCGCAGAAATGTAAATAATGTTTGCTTCTAAATATTGGATTACTTGGTCAGTCAGCCTAAGGGCCAAAGTACACAACATGTTTTTAACTGACCCTTCCTTGCTTTCCCTGTAGCCTCACAACAGCTACAGGGAATGTTGTTTTAAAACTCTGCAGAGTCCTGATTCAGCTCAGGGCCATAGCATGGGCTTCTTCCTTCCCCTTCACACCATTTCCCCAAGCCAACACAGCTGGGGGTGGGTGGGAATGATCTATGTTCTTGTGGAACTGCAGATCTGATTTTTTAAAAAGAAAAAGTTTAATATGGCTCTGGGATAACAACTTAATTTAAATCTCTAACTTAAAAAAATGAACAAAGACAGAAACAGGTTGAAGTAGAAAGAGAACAAACAATCTCTGGTAGTAATTTAAAAAACTTAAGGATCTTAAGGATAGAGCAAATAAGCAGTGTACAACATTTTTTACACAGTGCAGGTGTTAGCAGTCAGACCCCTCCTTCCACAGAGGGGCAGTTTAGCTCTTAGAGAGAAAGAGGCAAACACCTTTGTATAATATTGCCTCCAAAAATCACAAATATAAGGAAATGACACAAAATGAATGCTAGCCAGTTGTTAGTTTATCATTCTCTAATTTTAAGATACTTTGCATTCATGTGTACATCCAACCTTTTACGAAACAGTCTGATATCAAAAATGCTTGGGAAGAGTTCGAAGGGTATGTTTGTCACATATCAGGCATGTTTCCTTCATCCGCCATCATTATTGCTGGTGATTTTAATGCAAGGTTAGGTCATACTGATGAACAGCTGATTGATAAGAGCGGTACAGGTGGCCCCATTTCTGAAGATGAACTCTGGCCACTCTTCAGGCACCTCTCTTTAGACCCGGTTGTCAATTTTGCTGGCATATGCCTTTTTCAGTTGGCTTTTAGGCTAAATTTTGTTATTCTGAATGGTCTGTTATTGGGTAACTACCCCGGCCAATTTACCTATTGGTCAGGCTTAAAGCACTCCACCATTGATTACATTCTTATCTCAGAAGATCTCTATAATGATTATATCGATTTTCTGATTGACATAAGAACAGAAAGTGACCGTTTACCCTTAGCCCTCAAAGGTTTTGGTTCACTAGGACTTCTGATGGGTCGGCTCTGTTCTGAAGTGATGGAGCCTAAATTTTCAGAACAGATAGGGAGGATTAGACTTAAATGGTCTTCTCATATCAATGAAAATTTCTCTCTCTGGACACAATCAGCTAATGCCAGTTCTTCCTGGAAGTCCTAACAGAAACTACTGACTAATCTCATCATTGAGCAGTCTCACTTCCCCCTTACCCATTTACCTTAATTTAGCAACACTTAACACTATTTACCAAGCCTGGTAGCTTTTCCCATTCTGTACTTAGCGGGTCATCAAGAACCACTAGCACCTCAGGTAAACTCATCAAACCTCTCCCAGATAATTGTCCAGTTCTGAAAAGCCAGGCGAGGTATTGTTTTGGGGGCAGATATGTCAGCATAGCCCCAGCCAGACTCAAGTTTGGTGTAGTGGTTAGGAGCGAAGACTCTAATCTGGAAGAACCGGGTTTGATTCCCCACCATGTGCAGCTGCTGGTGTGGCCTTGGGTCAGTCATAAGTTCTTTCAGAACTGCTCTCTCAAGGGCAGTTCTTGAGAGAGCTCTCTCAGCCCCACCTACCTCACAGGGTGTCTGTTGTGGGGAGAGAAAGGGGATTGTAAGCCACACTGAGACTCCTTTGGGTAGTGAAGGGTGGGGTATAAATCCAATCTCCTTCTCTCCTCCCTTCCCAGGGAGCATTTTCCTGATAACTGTAGCACCCTGCTGCATAGCAGTATATGTGCATGTTCTGGACATCATACCTCATACCTCCACTTGCATGTGGACCTTCTCCATCCCTCTGTGAAATGCTGGTTATTTTGCTGCTGCCTCCATGGACCTCACTCTTCAAGACCAGTAACTATTGCCTTCCCATAACCACTTCCCCCCTCCCTGATTTCTTCTTAGCTAGCTTGTGTGTTTCCCATGTGTTTGTGTGTGTTGCTCATTTCTATTTCTTTTCAAGTAAAAAATGTACCAGTGGAACAACTGCCTGGTTTATTTGAGAGTTCTCTTAAAGGGAAAAATCCTGGTATACATTGGTGGAGATCCCAGTTACCCACCTCTCACTCTTTCTCTTTTAGCTAAGATCCCGCATATAATTAGGAGGCCGCCTCTTTGGGTAACCTAGGAGCTTTTTAATCACTTTTCTGTCATATTGATAGAAGCTTGCTCAGTCAAGATGTCATCTCAGGAGTAGCCCCACAGAGCCTCAGTGGTGGCAGGAGGTCTCCTGTGCCCAGCTGGAGGGAAAATCAGCCAGGCTGCAAGTGTTGCCTCATTGTTGCTGAGAGGGCAGGGTTCATCCCAGCAGCCTGAGGAGTTTAAAACCACTGGCCTGGAAGATGTCAGTAGAGACAGGGCTGGAGGTGCAGCCAGCCAGCCAGCATGGAATAAACTGGCAAGCAGAGAGGGGGGTGGAGGGCAGATCAGCAGAACTGGAATCCAGAGGGAGACTTCCAGAGGGAGCAGAAGGACCAGCATGATTAGGGCCAGGGATGCTGAGGGACCATCCCCCAAGAGAGGGGCTAGAGGCTGGCGAAGTCACAATGGAGTTGGAGCAGAATCAGGGCTGGAGGCAGAGTCAGGTCAATGTGAAACACCAGACTCTCAGCAGACAGAACTGTCTGAGGTTTGGCAGGAGGCCTGATGCATAGCGTGAGTCCAACAACTATGACAGGGGAGTGGACTGCACTTATTGGGAGCACACAGAGATGTAAGGAGCTAAAGTCCTTGAGAGAGACCTACAGAGTTCTGTAATTATTAATTTAAAGAACTTTGGCCTGGGTGGCCACTATGGCAGACTAAATGGCCCCTTCAGGGGTCTGTAAAATTGACTCCCTTTATCCAATTCACTTGAAAAATGGGGGGGGGGGTCTTTAGATTAGTGGGATAAGTATGTTCTGTGCCATTATCTTTATAAATAGCTACCCAGAACCTCACATACACTTCCCATTTAAAATTATAGTCCCAAACCCTGAAACCACATGGATTTGAATCCCAAAACATTAATGTCCTATCTTGCAGAAATCCCACTCACCCAGCCCGGATATGAAATGATAATACATTTTGTCTTGGTGCACACCCCTACTGTTAGGCATGGCTAGACTAAATGTAACAAGAAAATACACAATCCAGTTTAAATAATCGAGGTTCTGTCTTTTCCAAACCCTGATCCAAAAAGTCTGGGACCCTGCTGTCACACTTGGAGAGCCAGTTTGGTGTAGAGGTTAAGGGTGTGGACTCTAATCTGGGAGAACTGGGTTTGATCCCCCACTTCTCCACTTGCAACTGCTGGATGACCTTGGGCAAGCTATAGTTTTGTCAGAGGTGTTCTTGAAAAAGCACTTTCTGTCAGAGCTCTCTCAGCCCCACCTATCTCACAGGGTGTCTGTTGGGGTGAGGGGAAGTGAAAAGTACTCAGAAACGTGGAGTGATTTCAGCAAAGTACTTTTATTAGTGAAGAACAAGACAAGACACCCCGGCACGCAGGCCGGTATATATGCCCAGAAAGCCCACCACCAAACACACCCTCTAGTGACCCTATAGGTTATTTACAGTGGCCGAGAGTCCCATTGGCTCTCGGCCGCGGACCTGGCCCTCTGGTTGGTGCGGGCTAGGATCCGCTCCGCTATTGTTCTGCAGGAGCGAAGCTCTGGGCTTGTGCTTGACCGCATGGCCCAACGGTCGCGCACGTGGTAATGGCGGATACATTACATTGGCTCTCGGCCGCGGACCTGGCCCTCTGGTTGGTGCGGGCTAGGATCCGCTCCGCTATTGTTCT
Organism: Gekko japonicus; assembly: GCF_001447785.1. NCBI lineage: Eukaryota > Metazoa > Chordata > Lepidosauria > Squamata > Gekkonidae > Gekko > Gekko japonicus. Next base: position 425,714 of record NW_015167569.1, on the reverse strand, counting down.
TCAGGAACGAAGCTTGGGGCTTGTGCTTGACCGCATGACCCAACGGTCGCGCACGTGGTAATGACGGATACATTACACCCCTCCCCCCATAGTCCAGACTACCCACACACGAAGTCCTGTAGGTACGCTGGGGGTTGCCGTGTCCTGGTGGAGCGGCGCGGTTC
>NW_015167569.1:345470-421801 GCF_001447785.1 Gekko japonicus | reverse complement strand
GGACGTGGTTTTGACGGAGCGAGGTGCTGAGCGATGGAGCGATGATCCCGGCGGCGGCAGGCGGCGGCGGTGACGATCGGTGCTCGGTGCTGCAGGGTCTCCTCCGGGTCTGTTCGAGAGGGTTAGAATCCCACCCTCGTCGCCAGTGAAAAGTACTCAGAAACGTGAAGTGATTTCAGCAAAGTACTTTTATTAGTGAAGAACAAGACAAGACACCCCGGCACGCAGGCCGGTATATATGCCCAGAAAGCCCACCACCAAACACACCCCCTAGTGTTTCAGCAAAGAGTACTTTATTAGTGAAGAACAAAGACAAGAACCCCCGGCACGCAGGCCGGTATATATGCTCAGAAACCCACCACCAAAACACACCCCCTAGTGACCCTATAGGTTATTTACAGTGGCCGAGAGTCCCATTGGCTCTCGGCCGCGGACCTGGCCCTCTGGTTGGTGCGGGCTAGGATCCGCTCCGCTATTGTTCTTCAGGAACGAAGCTTGGGGCTTGTGCTTGACCGCATGGCCCAACGGTCGCGCACGTGGTAATGGCGGATACTTTACAGGAAGGGAAAGGAGTTTATAAGCCGCTCAGAGACTCTGAGTGAAGGGTGGGGTATAAATCCAATCTCCTCCTCCTCCCCCTCCTCCCCCCAGAATTAAACCCAAACAAATGGTGACCAGACAAACTAAGCTTCTTATTCCAGTTTGGTCCTTGCATCTGTCAAACTGGACAATTTGCTACTCACCTTCTACCTATATTTATGGACTGGCAACTTCCATTTCAATGTAGCTGAAGCAATGTGTGTCAACAGGAAACTTAAAGCTTGAATCAAACTGTTGGTCTTGAAGGCACCACTGGACTCAAACTTTGTTCTATAGCATAAGACTGAATACAATGCAGATATACTCAATGGCCTCTGCGTTGCTGCCAGTTCATCCTACTCCATTTGTCTTTGAAATATCAGTTGCCTGAAATGTTCTGTGTGAGCAAGCTTCTACTGTACGTGATCAAGCAGTGAAAAAGGTACTCAGTTATTGGGTGATGTTTGACAAACTCCCTGCCAAGGCCACCACCACCATTTCTGTCTTGTCAGCTTCCTCCTCTCTCCTTCTGCTGCTGGGAATTCAAGTGGTCCAGAGATGAGATGGAAGCAGTCTGTCTCAGGGCTAACATACACAAGGCTCCTGATGAATGTCAGATCACAGGTGAGCAACTGGACTCAGAGACAGATGCAGAGGTCATTTCGGGGGGAACACGGGGGAACGCAGTTCCCCCGGGTGAGGTGCAGGGGGTGGGGCACATGATGAAGCCCCGTCCCCTGCTTCCGGCCGCCCCGCTTCCAGCCCTCATTCAGCCAGGAGGAGGCAGGAGAAGAGGGAGGGTAAGTTACTTCCTCCCCGCCTCTCCCCACTCCTGCCTGCCTGGGGCCAGGGAGGGTCTTGGCGGGGCTTCCTTGCACTCCCGCTGGCCTTGCAGGTCCACCACCGGGCCCCTGATGTCAGGGTGTGTGGCATATGCTAATGAGTTATGCTAATGAGTTCCCCTAGCTCTTTTTCTACGAAATGACCCCTGGACAGATGTACATTAGGGGAAACTCACCTTAAGCAGTGCTGCAAGGGAGCACTGGGGGGGGGGGGGGGAAGGGGTTTCTGTTTTCTTTCCTGCCCTGTTTTCAGTAGCAGTAAATGTACTACTACAACAACAGTAGCAGAAATAGCAGCAGGGGGAGGGGGAGACAGAGTGAAAAGCACTCCCACCATTTCCACTGGTGAAAATGCAGCAAGAGGGATATCAGAAACTCCTCCCCCCTTCCAGTGTTCCCTGGCATCACTGAGTGAACAAGCACTGTTTAAGGTGAGTTTCCTTGATGTATATTTATTTATTTAACTGGATTCCTGTCCCACCCTCCCCTGTGCAGCAGGGCTCAGGATGGGTTACAACTGACAATTATAAGACAGTCAGAAATTAAAACATAATTTCACAATGTTAAAACCTGTTGGACAGATGACACAACTCTGAAGATGGCGATCAAGCACAGTTAACGAGTGCTCCCAAAATACTATTTGTATGTGTGCTTGAGATGGAACATGTACTGGGTAACTGGGTAAAACCACCATCAGTAGGACAACATAAATGGCACAAGGCAGGATGGAGACAGGGTGGAGCAGGGGACTGTGACTCCAGTTGCACATCTCTGACCAGGCATCTGTTGGATGTATCATGTATTTGAGCCCTTAGGCAACCAGCAGTGAGCTCCCCTTCTCCATATAGAAAGGAGAAGGAGTCAGCAGAGCAGTCAGAGGCTGTAGTATCTATGTGCTAGGCTTGCATGTATGCCATAGTTACGATAGATGGGGGGGGGGGCCTGTGGAAGTACATCCACAGTGCTGTGAGCCTTTTTTAAAAAAAACCCTGTGTCTATATACAGTCTCAGTTTCTCAGTTGTCCATATTCAGTGGTGCAGATGGAATACATTTAAAATAATTTATAATTATTTTATAATTTATAATTGTTCTTACTCTTATGGGTAGCCCTGACCTGGTTGGCCCAGGCTAGCCCGATCTTGTCAGATTTCAGAGGCTAAACAGGGTCAGCTCTCTCATTAGTATTTGGATAGGAGATCACCAAGGAATTCCAGGGTTGCTATGCAGCAGAAAGCAATGGCAAACCACCTATGTTAGTCTCCTGCCTTGAAAACCCTAAGGGATGTCCGTAATTCAGCTGCAATCTGACAGCACTTTCCACTCACATACTTGTGGGTAAGCACATTCTTGTTTCCCACATCCTCAGCATACAGTCCCCTTGCCTCCACCACACTCAATCCCATACCTGTCTTTTTGCATGCTTTGAAGTATTGATAGTGTAATCCTATCCTAGAGTTGTTCACCTGCTCCGGTGAAGCACAGCATTACTACAGAGGAAAAACATCCATGTTGGTGTAGCAGTACCCTCATGCCGACAGGATGCTACACCCAGCGGAACCATAACACTCAGAGCACTACTAGTGCAAGAGGCAAAAATGGGCCACAAGAGGAACATGACGAGCAAAGGGGCAGATTTTACAAAGAAAGACTAAGGTTGCCAAGAGGTCAGTCCTAGCAACACTGGCCTAATGAGGGCTAAAAGTATTCCCAAGAGACTGGAATGTTGAGCTGAGCTGAGTGTCAGTTAAAAGAGAAAAGAGTGGGAGAAGAAATCAGCCAGCTCCTGAAAGCTCAGAAAATTCTAAAGAAGGAGGTTTGCAGGTCAGAGTGATATTTCCAAACTGTTCTCCCTCTTCAGCAATTTGTCATCGGTCCCCAGCTCGTAGTTAATTAATGCTAAGGAAAGACAACCGAATAGGTTTGAAATCTGAAGATGTAAAGTCACATCATTAAAGGAATGAAAATGAATTGCATTATTTTTGCCTCTTTGATGGAAAGCATACATATCAAACAGTTGAGAAAGTAACACATAACTATGTGTTATTGTAACATTGAAATGGAAGACAGCATTCCTACTGGGACTTAGTTGCTGGAGTAATTTTTTTTTTAAATAGCATCAGCAAGTAAAAAATGAAGCTGAAGAAAAGACTGTTGTTCATTTCCCTAATCTTAATATTAAATCTTCCTTCCAAGGAACGGATGTAGTGTCAATTACAAGTCTATCAGAATTTTCTCACATTTTTGTGGATGTGCCAAGGAATATGCAATTTATGGAAATACTGAGAAGTGCTTCAGAGATGGACGGGAGATACTCTCTTACCTGTGGTGCCCCCCCCCCAGATGTAGAGGAAGACCACTGTTATAAGAGAACAACTAATCAGCAGAGCATTTTGAGCTGTAGAAAAACATAAATAATTGTACAAACATATTAGCTGCTGGGGCAAAATGTCTTACAATAGAAAATGTAATAATTTAAACTTTGGAGTAAAGATGTCTTAGTTGGGGCTCACTTCCTCCATCTCTCCCGCCTTCACTCATGCTATACAGAAAGTACAGATTCCAGAAATACAAATCATTAAAAATATTGAGTATTATATTACCACAGAATGTTGCGAGCTGCCTTGAGAACTTTATAGACATTTTAAATAAATAAAATACAGAGTAAGCAGGGAACAAATATAACATCATAAGAACATATGAGACACCAATGTTGGATCAGGCCAAAGGCCCATCCAGCCCAACACTCTGTATCACACAGTGGCCAAAAAACCCAGGTGCCATCAGGAGGTCCACCAGTGGGGCCATGACATTAGAAGCCCTCCCACTGTTGACCCCCCTCCCAAGCACCAAGAAGACAGAGCATCACTTGCCCCAGAGTCTCTATCAATACCTTGTGGCTAATAGCCACTGATGGACCTCTGCTCCATATGCTTATCTAATTCCCTTTTGAAGCCGTCCATGCTTGTAGCCGCCACCACTTCCTGTGGCAGTGAATTCCATGTGTTAATCACTCTTTGGGTGAAGAAGTACTTCCTTTTATCCGTTCTAACCCGACCGCTCAGCAGTTTCATGGAGTGCCCACGAGTTCTTGTATTGTGAGAAAGGGAGAAAAGTACCTCTCTCTCTACCTGCTCTATCCCATGCATAATCTTATAAACCTCGATCATGTCACCCCTCAGTCGTCGTTTCTCCAAGCTAAAGAGCCCTAAGCGCCTTAACCTTTCCTCATAGGGAAAGTGTTCCAACCCTTTTATCATTCGAGTTGCCCTTTTCTGCACTTTTTCCAAAGCTATAATATCCTTTTTAAGGTGTGGTGCCCAGAACTGCACACAGTATTCCAAATGAGGTCTCACCATTGATTTATATAGGGGCATTATGATATTGGCTGATCTGTTTTCAATACCCTTCCTAATAATCCCCAGCATAGCATTGGCCTTCTTTATTGCAGTCACACACTGTCTCGACATTTTCAGTGAGTTATCCACTACAACTCCAAGATCTCTCTCTTGATCAGTCTCTGCCAGTTCAGACCCCATCAATGTGTATTTATATTTAGGATTTTTGGCTCCAATGTGCATCACCTTGCACTTGGCCACATTGAACCCCATTTGCCATGTTGACGCCCACTCGCCCATCCTTGACAGATCCCCTTGGAGTGCCTCACAATCCTCACTGGTTTTCACCACCCTGAACAACTTTGTATCATCCGCAAATTTAGCCACTTCACTGCTTACTCCCAACTCCAAATCATTAATGAACAAGTTAAAAAGCATTGGACCAAATACTGATCCCTGTGGTACCCCACTGCTTACCACCCTGCACTGAGAGAATTGCCCATTTATACTCTCTGTTTTCTATTAATTAGCCAGTTTTTGATCCATAAAAGGACTTGTCCTTCTATCCCATGATTTTTGAGCTTACTTAGGAGCCTTTGATGAGGAATTTTATCAAAAGCTTTCTGGAAGTCAAGGTAAACAATATCGATTGGATCCCCCTTGTCCACATGATTGTTCACCCCCTCAAAGAATACTAACAGGTTAGTGAGACAAGATCTTCCCTTAAAGAACCCATGCTGAGCCTGCCTCAATAGGTTTTGTTCATCTATGTGCCTACTAATTCTTTCCTTAATAATGGTTTCCACCCATTTACTTGGAATCGACATCAGACTGACTGGCCTGTAATTTCCCAGATCTCCTCTGGAACCCTTTTTAAAGATGGGAGTGACATTAGCTACCTTCCAGTCCTCAGGAATGGAGGCAGATTTTAAGGAAAGATTACATATTTTTGTAAGGAGATCCACAAGTTCACATTTGAGTTCTTTCAGAACTCTCAGATGTCCATGGCATCTGGGCCTGGTGATTTATCAGTTTTTGTCTATCAGTTTTAGGACCTCCTCTCTCGTCACCTCAGTCTGACTCAGGTCTTTCAACACCCCTCCTGAAATCAGCGGTTCTGCAGTACATCACAAGAGTGTTCAGTAATAGAAACTAATAACAGAGGATTACAAAACAACCCCAGTTATCAGTAGGATTTAGAAGGTGGCCCACACTCCACTGTGTCATTGTTTCATGGGCTGACTCTGTCATTTGATTGTTAATGTACCTCACTTCCATGTTGCACATGTATACATTGAAGAATGAGGAAAACAAGATGGAAAATTATGGAGACTTCGAAAAAAGTCATTGAGTGTATGTTGAGCAATGCTGAGCAGCAACAACACAAGAGGAGGCCATTCCTACACAAGTTATTTGCCCTGGGTTCAGTGCTCCTAGGAAGCAGGGTTTTCTCCCTGCTTCTCCAAAGCATCCACACAGGATTGCTGGAAAATAATTTGAAATTGAAGAGACTGTAAGCATGAAGTGCCTATTAGGGATGCGCATGAACCAAAACATGAAGCAACATTCATGACAAATTTTGCCCTGTTTGTGGTTTGGGAACCGAAGTCTGTGATGGGTATATAATCATGGACTTCCACAAATGTTTAAGGCAGTTCATGGGGTTCATGCCAGGTTCTGGACAGCGCAAAAAAGCCACACACACACACACACACAAACCTGAGTGTCTGGTGCTCCCCACTGCTCAGCTGTTTCAGGCTTTCCAGTGCAGTCCCTTTAAAGTTTAAAAGGCTACATGCTGCTCAGCCATTGAAAGGGGCTCTCTTTGGCAGCTATCCCCTAGGGCTCACTGCCCATGAAAGCCTCTTTAAGCCACTGAGAGGCATAGAGCAAACTGCTCTGCACCAAGCAATTTTCTCAGCGCCTCCCAGCTGTTTAACGAGGCTATCTTTGGCAGCTAGCAAAAGTTCTGGGTGGTTCAGCTGTTTAAAAGGGCTTTCTTGGATTCAGCTCTGAGCCATTTAAACCGAACAGCTGGGCACTCCTCAGCTGTTTGGCTCTGAGTCATTTAAACCAAACAGGTGAGTGGCAGAGCACTGCTCAGCTGTTTGGTTTAAATAGCTTTGAGCTATTTAAACTCCTGCTTTCTGCTCCCTGCAGAACCTTGACAAATTTGGTTCACAAACCAAGCTTTCAGTTTGTATCGGTTCCTGATTCAACCACAAAAATGCAGTTTGTGCCCAACTGTAATGCCTATTTAGATGTAAAATAGGGGAAGACACTATTGCAGAGAGCTTGAAGGCCCTACCTGTGTGGAACCCATCACATGGCTTAAGGCTGTTGGTTATGTGATGCATAGACTATTCCAGATTTGAAAGTGGAGGCAGTAGAGCAAATTTTGGGAGATTTCATAGGGGAAATGGGGATTAATGTTCCCCCAAACAATTGGGGGAGGGGCTGTGAATTTAGTGTGAGATGGATCATAGATGATTACAGATTATTAGAATTAAAGCAAACACAAAAGCATCTCCAAAACCAAGAAAAGGAAGTTAAAACGGACCATTTCCATATGGGTTATTTACCCTGGGTTCAATGCTGTTGGGAAGTGGGCATTTTCCCACTTCTCCACAGCATTGCAGTGCACTTGAATACTTCTCAGGGTTTTCCCAGCTTTCCTCTGATTCTTCCCAAGCCTTATTTGCACTGAAGTTTTGGGAAAGATTGGAGCAAAGCCTGAATGGTTGCCATATTGGTGGAAAAGTTCAGATTTTATCAGTCCTGCCCATACAGCAGCCATTGTCCATACAATGACCATTTTCTACCTCCTTAGACCTTTGGGGTTATTGTTTTTTTTAATCAGCAACTTAGTATCGTTATATCGATATAATATTATATCAATATGTGTGACATAATAAGGTTAAAAAACAAAGTAAAAATAAGTCTCTAGCACCTTTTGTGGTAGAGACATAAGTGGAATGGCCTGTCATAACAAAAGAGGCTACAGATTTACTTTTAAAAAAATGAAAGCTGGGAATTGAGAGAACTTGTTACACACATTGTTATCAATACAATCATATTTAATTGTCAATTTTAAAAAACACGTGGAAAAGCCCTGGTAATGCAAGGGATAGATGACCAGTGCCAGGGGATGAGTACAGGAAAACTATGGGGAAACGACAAAGGTTTGGATCAGCTGACGGAAATTTGATAGCTCACATACTAGAGAGCCCTACCAGTGAGTATGCTCTGTGCTGAGTATGACCCAGTCATCTGGATCATTCAATGAATTTTAACCAGATTGGACCCTTAATATCTGGGAAATGCAATTGGCGGGAGGACACACATACAGCCCTTAAACCAGGCTAAGGCTTAAGTCTGTCACTATTATTTTTAGCAATGTGAATGTTTTCTTCAAAGGAATACATAACAATGTTTTTAAATTACACAACCATGGTGTTGTCATAGTAATTTAATTAATAGGAATAACTGCAGGGTCCCCACCTATGCAAACAGCCTTTGGGGAATTCAGAACATCTAATTTAATAAAAACACATGTTGCCAGTTTTTGTTTTGTTTTTTAATATATCCAGAAGGCATCATTTATCTTGTCAGGAGGAAAAAGTTCCCTTCCAGGTAACTTAAACCCTTTCTTTAGATAAAGTGTTATTAGGTTACAGCTGAGAACTAGCTATTGAGCCAGAGGGTGATTATTTTTTTTTAATAGCAAGCTTATGGAATGTACTTCTTGTATTGGCGTAATCACATTTTAAGGAGTGTCTGCTGCTGAACATAGAAATTAAAAGTGTCTCAGGACCTTCCTGTTTCAATGGATCACATCCGTCTTCTTTTACCAAAAGATCAATTTAGTTAGCATGCTGAAGACTGATGAATGTAGAGGTTCTCAACCCTGCTTCCATTCCCCTCAGACGTTCCTTATGCCTTTTCCTTGCAAAAGGCCAATTATTTTACTCAATTCATTCACACTTGAGGCTTTTTATAGAATAATTTGTTTCTAATCAGTTTCTCATTATAGGCTGGCTAAAAGAATGGTGGTTAGTATATCAAGGATATTTTGAAAGAATATCTTAGGAAAGTTTGTATTAGGAAAGGAAAGGCCAAAAATGTGGCAGATGTGCATGGTCCTTATTGTATCAGCTGTTTGGTCTGACAAAGAAATATGAGCATTCACTAACGCTTAAAGGTAATATACCAGGAAGTACTTTTTTGATAACTAATTTCATTGAGGGCTCCAGAAATCTCTCTCTTCCTAGCACCCATCTTTTGGCTATTGAACTTCACAGTGAGGCCATAGTCCCTTCCTTGCTTGTTTCATCTACCACAGCATAACCACTACAGTTCCTCTTTCACCTCCCAATATGATATCAGCAGGATATATTCCTAAGGACTTGAGAGAAATAGCCATTGAGCCAAAATATTTTAATTTCCAATTTATGGAATATATTTGTGTAGGTTTGCCACATGTGCTTGGAACTCTTCATAATCTTTGATATAATGTCACCATTAAAAAAAACCAGTTTCACCACTCCTGGTTCTCATGTACTTATGGAGAAACGAATGTGCCAAAATGTACAGCAATTCTCTCTGACTCAAAGGGGTGTATGTAGACAGTTTTGGAGTCAAAAGCAAAAAATGAACTACCACAGACTATAGCCATGAGCGCAATGTGGTGAGCCCTGACTTAGATGGCCCAGGCTAGTCCAATCGCATCAAATCTTGGAAGCTAAGCAGGATCAGCCCTGGTTATTACTTGCATGGGAGGCCACCAAAGAAGTCCAGGGTTGTTACACAGAAGCAGACACTGACAAACCACCTCTGATTGTCTCTTGCCTTGAAAACCCAATGGGGTCACCATAAATCCACTGCAATTTGATGGTGCTTTCTACCACAAACTGGTGGAAGCTTTTCCTTCAAAAAGAAATGGAACTCTAACAGTATCTTGTTCACTTCAATGAGACTCACTCAGAAATCCACTTGTGGATTGCATTTGCTAAAGGGTTGCTGAACAGTAATATAAATATTTTACCCCTTGGAGAGCCTTGGATTCAATTTTAAGTCTGAAATAGTCATTGGGAATAAGAGTCAGAACAGCTTCAGTGTCCTCTACAAAAGGATCAAGGGGAAATGAAAATGCATGTCATATGGTGAAAATATGTTAAACTTCAAAGAAAGGATTAGAACTAATTTTAAGAACTGCAACAAGTTTCTGGTTTTTCTGAAGTTTAAACATTGTGCCAGATTTAATGTTATAAAACATTCATATGTCTTTCTGTTGATGCTCACCAGGGGGAAAAAAGGAATATTTAGAAAAATGGAACATCTTAGAACTTTTGCTGTTGCTTCATGCAGCCCACAGAGTTAGTGGGCCCATCATTGCTCTTTCAGCGATGAGACTGGAGCTTGACAAATTATCTGCTTCTAGTCTTCATTTTCACTGTCAAAAAGAACCCCAGAGGTCCAAGCACCTAGTTATCTAAACTCATTGAATGTCTCCTTCACCTTTCATTCTCCTACTTCACCTCTCCCCCACCCCTGGAACTATATTTCCCGATGAATAACACTGGCTTTCTTCATAGCTTTGGAACTCCTCTGTTCCCCACAATGTGGCTGGAAATTTATACACTGCGTTTTAATTCACAACTTCTGAAAAAAATTACTGTTAGATAATTAACTTCGATTACAGATGATACAGCACAAGATTCCACTGACCAGTGTTCCCTCTAAGCTGAGTTATTTTATTTATTTATTTATTTATTTAATTGGTTGATTTATACCCCACCCTCCCCGCAAAAGCAGGCTCAGGATGGCTTACACAGTTTGGTACATAAATAACAATTAAAATCCACATAAAATCATCTAAAAACAGTTCAGTTATAAACAATTTAATGGCATAAAGTGCTGGCGATATTTAATTAGTTGCTTAATGATGGCGTACTGTATGAGTGCATACAAAGGTCTAACTAAATGTTCTGCTCCATGAGCTTCCTGATACGAGCGGTGGCTCAGGCTGTAGATGTCAAAGCCAAGGGCCAGGGCTCTATAATTAAGATTGTTGGTGATAATAGTGGCGGCAGCTCCTTAGTTGAAAGCCTGGTGGAAAAGCTCCGTCTTGCAGGCCCTGTGGAACTGTAAAAGATCCTGCGGGGCCATGATCTCTTCTGGGAGCTTGTTCCACCAGTATGGAGCCACCACTGAGAAGGCCCTGGTTCTGGTGGTAGCAAGCCTGGCGTCCTTGGGACCTGGGAGGGCCAGTCGATTTTGAGACCCTGACTGTAGTGCTCTCTGGGGTATGTTTGGGGAAAGGCAGTCCCTCAGGTAAGTTGGACCCTGGCCATGTAGGGCTTTAAAGGTAAGTTAAATGGTTTCCTTATCCTATGGATTAGGGAAAATAAGAATGAAAATAATACTTCCGTACTATATTACCTGTAGCTGTACTTACTAAATGTATTTCATGTTGACTGCTGCATCCAGATCTCAGGTTTTGATATTTTCCACTTCAGATAATATTTGCATTTTAACATTCTTGGATAAGGATGGCTTTTGAAGTACTAAATATAATGCTTCATTATATTAAAATCTCTTGCACTCAGATTTCAGAAAATCCATAAGGAACATGTGCTCTAAACAAACAGAATACTGTTTTTTTGTTTTTTTCCTGCCTAGTAAAATGAAGAGCCAGCTTCCAGGAAGTTCAGTCACACTTCTGGCTTTACTAGAGGGCTTTTAAAACATGTCTCCAATGTGCTCATATGGGTGGTCTACCTACCACAGGATTTCCAGCAGTAAGCTACTTTGTTTACTACAGCAAATATGATAACAAAGTATGTGTACAGGCACAAAACAGATTTTGTTTGTGTTAGGAAGATAGAGGAAAATAATGAGCCATAGCTGAATTATCTGCCTTGTGCAAAACATAGTGTTCCTTTGCAAGTCCTAAAAATATTTTAGTTAAGCTAGGTTATTTTAAAACTGAGGGAGCAAGGAACAGTATTTGAAAATAAAACAGAACAAAATAATGGAGGAAACTATGAATATTACAAGGTAGACAGTATCACTGATTACCTTAAGATAGTACACGACAACACTAGGTGTGTGCCAGTTTTAGGACACTTTCCAGCTCGTGTTTTGCTATGTGGTCTCTTACCAAGATTCTTCTTTGGGACAGGGGGTCAGTTTGAACCTTTTTAAAGTACCGTTCTAACCAGAAATGAGTAGTGCAGTGATTCTGTAATCTTTTTCTTTTATAATGTCAGGATAATCATGGTCTCTTATCAAAGAAGGCCTAGATGTAGATATTTCTCTATACTGCATATTCTTCCTAAATGTATCATACAGCAAATCAAAATAGTTTCTATCATTCAAATCACCACATTGAAGAGAAAGTTTAAGAAACAGAACTTGTCATAGCAACACCAGTCCTCCATTTGCAATACTGTTATTAAGGAGAGAATTAGTAGGAGAGAATTAAGGAGAGAATTAGTATGCACATTCATGAACAATCTATTGAGGCAGACTCAGCATGGGTTCTGTAAGGGAAGATCTTGTCTCACTAACCTGCTAGCGTTCTTTGAGGGGGTGAACAAACATGTGGACAAGGGGGACCCAATAGATGTTGTTTACCTTGACTTCCAGAAAGCTTTTGATAAAGTTCCTCGTCAAAGGCTCCTAAGTAAGCTCAAAAATCATGGGACAAAAGGACAAGTCCTTTTCTGGATCAAAAACTGGCTAATTAATAGGAAACAGAGAGTGAGTATAAATGGGCAATTTCCTCAGTGGAGGGTGGTAAGCAGTGGGGGTACCACAGGGATCAGTACTCGGTCCAATGCTTTTTAACTTGTTCATTAATGATTTGGAGTTGGGAGTAAGCAGTGAAGTGGCTACATTTGCAGTTTACATGCTGTTGTTCAGGATGGTGAGAACCAGAGAGGATTGTGAGGCACTCCAAAGGGTTCTGCCGAGGATAGGCAAGTGGGTGTCAACGTGGCAAATGGGGTTAAATGTGGCCAAGTGCAAAGTGATGCACATTGGAGCAAAAATCCTAACTATAAATACATGTTGATGGGGTGCGAACTAGCAGAGACTGAGCAAGAGAGAGATCTTGGAGTTGTGGTAGATAACTCAATGAAAATGTCGAGACAGTGTGCAACTGCAATGAAAAAGGCCAACGCTATGCTCGAAATTATTAGGAAGGGTATTGAAAACAAATCAGCCATTATCATAATGCCCTCGTATAAATCGATCGTGCGACCTTATTTGGAGTACTGTGTACAGTTTTGGTCACCACACCTCAAAAAGGATATTATAGCATTGGAAAAAGTACAGAAAAGGGCAACTCGAATGATAAAAGGGTTGGAACACTTTCCCTATGAAGAAAGGTTAAAACACTTGGGGCTCTTTAGGTTGGAGAAACGACGGCTGAAGGGTGACGTGATCAAGATTTATAAGATTATTCATGGGATAGAGCAGGTAGAGAAAGAAGTACTTTTCTCCCTTTCTCACAAGACAAGAACTCAGGGGGGGGTCAACAGTGGGAGGGCTTCTAATGTCCTGGCCCCACTGGTGGACCTCCTGATGGCACCTGGGTTTTTTGGCCACTGTGTGATACAGAGTGTTGGGCTGGATGGGCCTTTGGCCTGATCCAACATTGGTGTCTCATATGTTCTTATGATGTTATATTTGTTCCCTGCTTACTCTGTATTTTATTTAAAATGTCTATAAAGTTCTCAAGGCAGTTCACAACATTCTGTGGTAATATAATAAACTCAATATTTTTAATGATTTGTATTTCTGGAATCTGTACTTTCTGTATAGCATGAGTGAAGGCGGGAGAGATGGAGGAAGTGAGCCCCAACTAAGACATCTTTCCTCCAAAGTTTCTCCCTTTCTCACAAGACAAGAACTCGTGGGCACTCAATGAAATTGCTGAGCAGTTTTGTTAGAACAGATTAAAGGAAGTACTTATTCACCCAAAGAGTGATTAACACATGGAATTCACTGCCACAGGAGTTGGTGAAAGCTATAAGCATGGACGGCTTCAAGAGGGAATTGGGTAAACATATGGAGCAGAGGTCCATCAGTGGCTATTAGCCACAAGGTATAGATAGGAACTCTCAGGCTGGGGCAAGTGATGTACTGTATTCTTGGTGGTTGGGGGGGGGAGGCAAGAGTGGGAAGGCTTCTAGTGTCCTGACCCCACTGCTGGACCTCCTGATGGTACATGGTATTTTTGGCCACTGTGTATCAGAGTGTTGGACTGGATAGACTGATCCAACATTGGCTTATCTTATGTTCTTAATACTGGTCCAAAACGTTTCAGTTCAAAATGAACTTTCTTCCATGGACCATAAAGAATTCAGACCCAGAATTCCTAGGCCTACAGTGAAACCTTGTTTGTCTTTCTGTTTGTTTGTTTACAAAAACATGATATGATAGAAGACACCAAAGCATATGGAGGGAAATATTTATTCGAACCATTCCCTTGCTTACGCTGTTAACCTGAGTGTCTCTTTGCCTTTCAGTAGCTACTATCTCAGAAGAAAAAGTTGCTTCTTGACTATGTTGTTATCAGAGAAGAAGACCAAACTTACTGAGCATGTGCTGTGATGCTGTACTCTTCCCCACTCTTTGGTTTTCACATTCATATTTCTTCAGTAATCCAGTTTTAAAACTACTTTATTGCTTCTCAGAAGTAATGTTTCCATTGATGTAATGTCAGTGTGCCATTGTCTTAGAGCATCATACTGTTGATTCCTGTATACAGCATTATAATCAGGGTGGCCAGCTCCCCAGTGGGGGCCAGATATGCCCTGCACCCAGCTCCTCCTTCCCACTGGGACAAAAAAATCAGGCCTCTCAAGGAATCATCAGAACCTCTATGGTAAAAGCATAGAGTATTTGGTGATTCCTAGATAGGACTGCCATCACTTTCAGGTGACATTTTGTTCAATGATGAAGGTATTTAAATATTTTTATTCCATCAGCTTCTTAAATTTTACTTTCTAAATAAAGAGGAACAGCGTAGAAGGGCAAGTTGCCAGACACAGATCTTTTGATTAAAAACAAGATTAAATATAGATCTATCCTACTCTGGGAAAGTTGAAGTAGTTGTTATAAGAAGACCCCAGAAAATCTAAAAATGAGAGAATTTAATCCAGCTTCCTCTTTTTCATAAACTATCAGCACACCACATGCCATCTGGCTCCAAGACACCCATATTCCGCTCGGGAGAAGTTTAATCTCTTTTAGTTCCTGTACACACCATTCAAAAACTTAGAAATTCTTCAATACATGTCACTTTGTATGTGTTAGCTGATCCAGTTGAAATGTACACAATAATGAATTTGGCGGAATATTTATACAACTGAAATGTGGTGAAAAGTTCAAGCAACATCCAAGCTTCTCTAAATATGGAAGTACCTGCCAAGCCTTTGACAGCTTAATACTGTCGCAGACTATATTCAACGTTAAAGATAAATGCCATATCTTAGGTGGATAATAGTTTGCTATCATTATTCCACATGTCTTCTCTTTCCTTTTCTCCTACCCTCCACACATCTCCTGAAACAGTGTCGTCTGCCTTGTAAGAAGAAACATAACTGGATTAAAAATAGTTTCATAAGGGGGAAAAAAGTTGTGAAAAGGGGCAGTTGGTTTGATTACAGAATGCAGAGTGAGCACAGCATAGTACAACAGGTGTGTATATATAGTGTGACCCCCCCCCTTGTGACCATCCTCACAAGCAACAGTGGGCTGTGCTTCTACACCCAGCCACAACTCCACACCCATGCCTTGTCTTCTTCATGGTTCTTTCTCTTTTTTTGGTATTTTAAAATATTTTTATATGTGTGTGTATATGCGTGTGAGTGTGTCTGCACCTGGAAGTCATGGCGACCTCTGGTGACTGACCCCTCCTGGGGGCCTGGAGGATATTCAGAGAGGTGGCTGAATAAAGCCTGCCCCCACCTCTCACCTCTGGTATTTCAGGGAAGTCTCCCATCCAAGTACTTGCCAGAGTTGACTTTGCTTAGCTTCCGAGATCTGACAGGATTGGTCTTGCCTGGGCTATCCAGGACAGGGCATTCTTCTGGTTCTCTAAATGGGGGAGTGGTAGGACTTGCATTTCTTCTAGCACCAGTGGTCTTTTCTCTGTTACAGGCACATATGAAACGTACATACCTGTCTCTGGTGTATTTTCAAAATTAGTAGAACATGGAGAAATGGGAGGGCTGTCATCAAAGTTTTTGCCTCAGCTGCTTCCTCTCCTGAAAAATCAAGCCAAATGATCACTGGGCTTAGCCACTGGCCATGGAAAGGAGACTCTCTATGCAGCACTGGGAACAAACCTGTTTGTAGACAATGGTGCTCACACATTGCAGTCACCATGGAAGCGATGGCCACATGGCTCTGCATGGTACTGGCTTGACTGATAAATGTCTGATTGATTGATTGAGTTAAACAATTCATAACCTGCCTTCCTATTCAAAAATGCAGAAAAAAATAAACTGAAAAAAAATCAAAGAAGTTTAGATAAATCTTGAAGTATTTATTATTTATTTATCTGATTTATACCCTGCCCTCCCCACTTTACAGCAAGCTCAGGATGGCTTACACTAATAAATATGATGCAATTAAAATCACATAAAATCATCTAAAACATTTCAGCTATAAACAGTCATAATTTATACAGTGCTGCATAATAAATAGTTGTTATAAGATGGCATATAAGAGTGTACACAGATCTCACCATAATTCTGCTCAAGATCTTCCTGACAAATGGGTGGCGCAGGCTAGGTGTTAGGAACCAGGCCAGGGCAATAATTAAAGCTATTAGTGTGGTGGCAGCTAATTAAAGGCCTAGTGGAAGAGCTCTGTCTTGCAGGCTTTGCAGAACTGTAGAAGATCCCGCAGGGCCCTGATCTCTTCTGGGAGCTCATTCCACCAGTACAGAGCCGCCACTGAGAAGGCCCTGGCCCTCTCAGTGCAAGCCTGGCATTATTGGGGCCCTGGAGGGTCAGTCTGTTTTGTCACCCCGACCGTAGTTCTCTCTGGGGTAGATATGGGAAAAGGCAGTCCCTCAGGTATGTCAGACCCTGGCCATATAGGGCTTTAAAGGTAAGAACCAGCACCCTGAAGCAAATTTGGTATGCTACTGGCAGCCAGTGCAGTGTCTTTAGCACAGGCTGAATGTGCTCCCACCTGGGGAGACCCATCAGAAGCCTGGCCGCAGCATTATGTATTAGCTGCAGCTTCCGAATCTGCGACTAGGGCAGCCCCATGTAGAGAGCGTTACAGTAGTCTAGTCTCAAGGTGACCATCATGTGGATCACTGTTGCCAGGTCATTGCGGTCAAGGAAGGGAACCAACTGCCTAATCAGCTGAAGATGATAAAAAGCTGACTTGGCAGTGGCTGCTACCTGTGCCTCCATTGATAAGGAGGCATCCAGGAGCACTCCTAAGCTCCTCACCTCCAACACTGGCACCAACAGTGCCCCATTGAAGGTTGGGAGTGGAATCCCTACCCCCACACCGCCCTGACTCAGGTACAGGACCTTTGTCTTTGTCGGATTCAGTTTCAGCCGACTCAGCCTAAGCCATCCCGCCATGGCTTGCAATGCCCGGTCCAGGTCTTCTGGTCTGGAGCCGGGCCAACTGCCCAACATCAGACAGAGCTGGGTGTAATCAGTGTACTGATGGCACCCCAGCCCATGCCTCCAGGCAATCTGGGCAAGGGGGCGCATATAGAAGTTAAACAACATCAGGGAAAGCACAGCCCCTTGAGGCACTCCACAGTCCAGTGGGTGCGTCCTGGACTGCTGTTCCCCTTTGTCCCCAACCATGGAGAAAGGAGGTGAGCCATTGCAAGGCAAGCCCCTGAATTCCAATATCAGCGAGGTGGTGGGTCAGTAGCTGATGGTCAACCATGTTGAACGCTGCCGACAGGTCCAACAACAACAACAACACCAAACTGCCCCGATCCAGATGCCTTTGGAGGTTGTCCGTGAGGGCGACCAGTGCCATATTAATGAAGCTCCACCAGGAGCACTAGCTGTAGCTGTGTTTATTCAGAACCGGTATATCTGTTTAAATTGGGCAAATAGCAGCTCTGCAGGAAAATGGCATAGGGATAAGGCTTAAACTTCCTTCACCCAATCAAACCGGGCCCTGCAGACTCCTTTTTAAAAGGAAATAAATCTTGGCACTTCAGACACAGAACTCACAGTATCTCATGGCTTCAGTGTTAACCAATAGATGAGTCTACTTTAGGCTTACTAAGCCTCCCTCTATAATTTAGCAGGAGACTTTCCATTGGCAAGCTCTGTTGCCCACTGCTGCTTCAAGTGGTGATGCCAATATTGCTATATCATTTTTGAGTACAACCCAGAAGTGGCGAAGGGTAGCTCTAAGAATCATCAGAAACTCTGGTGGTTTGACCACAGAAACAATTTCTAGTGCTACCCATTGCCACTTCTGGATTGTACCTGGAAATGATGCTGTGATGCCAGCGATACTGCCAACTTTGCACCTAACTCCTCATGTCCCTGCCCCCCAGCTGTTCCACCGGTTGCCAGACCCAGTCTGCTTCAGAATAGTATAGCTGTAGAAAAGCCTTTCATCTAGGCAAACGCTTTCTATTTACATCTGTATCTTTATCCATAGTCAGAATGTGCAGGCATGTGGCTTCCGGTCTGGCTCCCGCGAAAGGCAGACGCATCCTTGGGTCGCTCCCGAGGGGCGTCTCGCCCGCCCGCGGTGGAGGAGGGAATCCGCGCGAGCGGAGACCCGAACGAGCCCCTCAGGATGTGAGGAGCTCGGATCCGGGGCGCTTTAGGGCGCTCGAGGGGGGAGTCTCGCTCTCAGCCGAGAGGTTGGAGACGAGGCGCCCGCCATGCCCTGCCCCTTTGGACCTTGCTGCGTGAGCGATCCCGTTTTACGGGGTTTAGCGGAGCCACCAGACGTCACCGAGTGATAAAGCGATCATCCGAAAAAGTTGAAAAAGAAAAGATCGGCCTAACTGTGAGTTGTCAAAATGCAAAGAAAAAGATCTAAAACCGCTTCCCCCCCACCCAGCGAAAAAGGCGAGGAGGTTAACCCTCTAACTGCATAAGCGAAAAAGAAAAGGAGGGGGGGAATGGACTGAGCGAACAGTGATGTTTTCCCTTGATGTATTTGAAATAAAGCGAGAGAAAGTTTTGTCTCTCTGGAGCACAATTTAAGAACTTTCTAAAAGTAAACAAAAAAGAAAAGATGTCGGAGCTGGGCAAAAACGAGCGGAGAGAAGGGAGGGACTTCCGTCTGGGCGTTTGCTTGTGTGTGAGAGCCGGCTGTTTAGTGTTTTGGACTGTTTATGGTTGTGAATCCGATGGGAGTTTTGTAAAATGGAAAAGTTTGAACTGTGACAGCGAGGAGTGCCTGGCAAGCGCTTATATACGTCCAGTTTCGAGGAGGACCCAATAGAGAGTTTGGGAGCGGAAATAAAAGCGAAATGAAATTAATACCATTCTCAAAGTTGGGGACCTCCAAGGCATGAAAGGAAGAGGATTTATAGTGCATGAACTGAGTGAGTTAACAGCAACCCGAAGGAGGATTTAACAAGCCGGAAGTAGAAGACAACAGAGGAAGCCCCTACACGTCAGCGATAGTAAAAGTGCCCAGCAGGCAAAGATGCGGTTCTGACTGTGTCCAGAAGAGATTTTTCTTTTTTTTATTAACAGAAATTCAAGGGAACTCAAGAGAACATTAACAGAAATTCAAGGGAACATTACTAATATACTAACAGAGAATTATATGTGACTGAACTAAGAAAAGAAGTTTGACAACACACAGAAGAAGCCCAAGAAGATTAATTGGACATTACTAACAGTTTAATTTACCAGTTTATATATCACTCAGCTTTTTCTCTCTCCCGCTGTCTACCCTTCCCATTTTTTTCTTTTAAGCGAAATACCTCCCCTTTTTAGGGGAGCTAATAAAATCTTTACAAAAAAAAAAGAATGTGCAGGCATGTGTGAATGGGTATATATCCTACAGTTCTGGAAAGATAAACTTCTCTTAAAATGATTGGCAATGCTTCGATACCTCAGACCCATGTGAACAATGGCCTCTCCAGGAAAAACATGCAAACTCCCTATCATTTTCCTGTCAGGTTTATTTATTTATTTAGTTCATTTATATATCCCACATTTCTCCCCAGTTGGGACCCAAAGTAGTTTGAGGCAGGGAACGACATCAAGAATCTGTCCATATTTACTAGATGTACGGTAATCCCCTATAGGGATAGAACCTGCAATTGTCTCTATAGTGAACCTGATTCAGTTGCTCCTATCCTTCTACGCTGTCCCCAATACTCTACCATGTGCAGCTATTTGATCCGTCCCCACTGACATTCCGCAAGGAATTCGACTGACAATGATCTTAAAATTCTATTGTCTGATAAGTTCTTGGCAATTACCCTGTCTGTTGCTGAATTCTTAGCTTATGTTTGGAAGCTAAAGGTAAGGGCGCATAAGTCTTAATCCCCCTTGTGCTCATTTGGATTGTTATATTTTTTAACTGAGTTCACTATTCTTGAGAAGTTTAAAAATGATCCCATGTTGGTGTAACTTGATGTAACTTGTTATGATCTATTAATTCGTTCTATTAATTTATTTGTTCCATTGCCTTCCTTATTGTTCCTGTGTTATGTCAACAAAAGTCTATGTATATGTATATGTACCTTCGGTGGGAAGGTAACAGCGTTCCGTGCGCCTTGGTGTTTAGTCATGCCGGCCACATGACCATGGAGACGTCTTCGGACAGCGCTGGCTCTTCGGCTTTGAAACGGAGATGAGCACCGCAACCCTAGAGTCGGATTCGACTGGATTTCGAGCAAGGAAACCTTTACTTTACTATATGTATGTACTAGATGTAGCTGTTTGGAAGCATAATTCTTATTTTTATTTTTTTGCCTGGGAGTGGAAGAAATTTGCTGAGTTCAAGATAAAAATTGTCCTGACCTGGCCTTTATTACATGTTCTGTCCCTCAAATTTGCTGCAGCTGGCATGGGACCTGCACAATATCAGAGCTTCATGAAAGACAGGAGAAGAAATAGAGCGAAGGGAGGGAGTTGAGGGCAAGCCTACCAGGTGGTATTCACAACTATAATTTTTCCTCACATGCAAACATGTGTTCGCAGTTGTAAAGAGATGCTGAGTAATTGCACATGTGAGACGTCTTCCCTTTAAACATCCTCAGTTGTGTTCAAAGGCTTCTTTTGGTTGTTGAGAAAACACCCCCTTGACAATGGAATTGTGGCCTTTTGTTTATATTTAAGTGGATGCTGCTTCATGCTAAAATCTAATTAGGAGCACTTGTGCAGACTTGTCTTCTTATTTGAGCCAATTGGGGGGGGGGGAATTCCACTCTAACCTCTTTTCTGTTGCCTGAAATGGCCTTTGCAGTTTCTGCCTCCAATCAGGATGAGGCAGAGCTGTCAACTCTGCCCCTTCAGACTGCAGGCTGTTATTAGGAGGGCTGATTGATCTCCTGACCATGATTACCTCATATCTACTCTGTGCTTTACTCTCCCTAAAAAGAGGTGCCTCACAGCCAGCCACAGCCTCTGATTAGGAGCCATGACTCCCTGAAATGTTAAACCTATGATTCTCTGGGCTCATTTGTAAAGGAATGACACAATTTCCATGTCCAGTTTTCAGTAGCACTTCATATATTCTACAGCTGTGAGTAGCCTGGGCATTAGAAGCACGTTCTGAGTGCCAACACAAATGTGTCTCTGAGAAATCAGTGACTGTATTGTCCAGACATTTTTTTAAAAAAGAATCTGGTAGATGTTGACTGGGACGCCAATTTGGATCAGGGCCACAGTATGGGCATTTATCCCTTTATCCCATACAAATTTGCTAAGTAAAACCAACAAGTTAATAGAGGAAGGAAGGAAGGAAGGAAGGAAAACCCAGCCTGGTACAGTGGTTAAAGTGACAAACTTGGACCTGTGCCATAGTGAGAGTAAGCATCATGTAGTGGTTAGAGTGCTGAACTAGGACCTGGGACAACCCGGTTGGAATCCCACTCTGCCATGGTGGGTGACTTTGGGACTATGACTATTCTCTCAGCCTAACCTATCACCTAGTATTGTTGTTGTAAGTTCAAAATGCAGAAGAGGAAAATAATGTGATTAGCTGCTTTGGGTCCCCATGGGAAGAAAAACGGGATATAAATAAAATAAAAACTATTAAAAATGCACTTTCTCCTGGTTTTGTTTCTAGAGATAACACCACTATGGAGTAGGGTTGCCAGTTTGTCCACTTTGGCAGGCAACTGCCTACCCTTTGGCACCACCCCTGCTAATGCTTGAATGAGCATTAGGTGCAAAAGGGAACAACATCACACACAAGCCACCCTGAGCCTACTTTGGCAGGGAGGGTGGGGTATAAATCAAATAAATAAACGCTGCAATGTCATTTCTGGTTGCAAATCCAGAAGTGATGTCACAGCATTTATTTATTTATTTATTTATTTATTTATTTATTGCATTTATATCCCGCCCTCCCCGGAGGCTCAGGGCAGCTAACAACATGTAGTTGATAAAACAATAAAACAGTAAAAACGATATAAATATTAAAATTACATCATAATTTATAACCAATCTAAAGCAGAGCTCTCTAAAAACAAGATGGTGGTCTTCTAGACGTCCCAGTCTTGCCCATGATGTGAAAAAGAATATTTAGGGCTTTGATAGTCCATGCCCATGTCCAGATGTCCTCCAGGGCATCGATAATGTGCTATTACACTGATGGTATACTGGTGGTGGCGGCGGCTCCTATTCAAAAGCCTGGCGGAAGAGCTCCGTCTTGCAGGCTCTGCGGAACTGTCCTAGGTCCCGCAGAGCCCTGATCTCCTCTGGGAGCTCATTCCACCAGATAGGAGCCGCCACCGAGAACGCCCTGTTCTTAGTCATGGTCAATTTGATGGACCGGGGGCCCGGCACCTCCAATAGGTTCCGGCTCCCCGACCGTAGTGCCCTTGGGGGAACATGTGGGGTAAGGCGGTCCCTTAGGTAGGCTGGTCCCTGACCATATAGGGCTTTAAAGGTGATAACCAGCACTTTGAAGCGAACCCGGTACGCTATTGGCAACCAGTGCAGCGCTTTCACACAACGCTCTAGGAGTTTCCCATATTTCTATGTTTTTTACCAGAGTGATCTGACAAACACAATGGCATTGCATGACACCGTGATGTCGCTTCTGGGTTTTCAACTGATACCCAGCATCACACAACACTGTTCACACTCCAAGTCTTCCAACGATTGCCATCCATGGCCTGGCAACCCGACAGGGTGCTATGTAGAAGGTTTAGCTTTGTAGAAATGCTGGGAATATTCGGCATAGATCTCCCAGTTGCATTGATCCTGAGGGTCAGCACTAACCAGGTCTGTATCTATAGTGGGGCATTTCAGGGCCTGGCCCCCTGACTTCCTGCCAAGACCCCCTGACTTCCATGCAGCCCCCAGGCCCCCCAACTCTCTGGGCCACCTGGAGGACTCCCAACTCTCTGGGACACCTGGAGGACTCCCCACCACCACCCCTTCCCCAAGTGCAGCTTGCTTTCCTGCGTAGGCAAGCAGACTGCAAATGCTGCAAAAGTGAGTTTTTGTGACATCAGTGCCCCCCAACTTGTTTAAAGCCCCCCCCCCGCCCCAAATTACAAAATCCTGGATATGGCCCTGGCACTAGCTCAGGTGAAGCCCTCAGCACATTCCACACCAGAGTGCAGAAGCTGCTGTGAACCCTCCTGGGCTGAACTCAGGAACAGATACCTCAGATGACAACCAGGAAGACCTGGCGGCTCAGGGGGAAGACCTGGAATATGTTGGAATATGTAAGTATTCAGCATATGTGAAGCATGTGTAACAATGTACATAGATCAAGCCAATCTGATGTGACAGGTGTCAAGGAACTGAAAGTCATAGAGACCAGAGCAATCCGGTTCTAACTTGTACAGAGCTGATGTCTTATCAGAGTGACTCAGCAGCAATGTGATTGGTTGCCATATGTATATAACTGTAACAGTCCTGTGCATTGTGTTGCTGATGTGAAAACCCATTGCTTGGCGAAGCACTTTGCCCGAGAGAACTGTGACTTGTAAATAGACTACACTGTATATAGTTTACCACTAAACCTGATTCTGTGTGGTGACTATAGCAGAGCAGGGTGCAATTGGACTGCTAGAATCAGACAAGGACCTGGGGATGCCAGACGCGCACTCTGCGACAAGGCAGCACACCTGACACCACTGAACTTCTCCAGATCCAGAGAGCCCTTGAATCCTCAGCTGAAGGATCTGCCCCTGACAGTTTAGCTCCAGGTGATGCCGCCAACATGCCAGATACCAGGACAGCCAGTCCCCTGCCTTTAGGGCCAGATCCTGGACTACCAGATGCCCAAGTTCTCCCCCCATCTGGTAAGAATAACAGAAATGGCGGGCCCTCAAGGCAGGCCTGCAAGGAGGCAATTCAGTGACAAACACATGCCAGACTGGCAGCCAGCATTCCAGCTACTAGGCAAGATTGCTGCCTAAGTGCACACTCTGTTTTGAAGGACTGAGGCTCAATCAAGTCCTGGCCATGTGACGCCAAGGAAAAATTGGGCCTCTTGCCGTCCAGGATTCTTGAACCCTGAGCAAAGCAGGGAGCCTAGCTGGTTCAACCAGTTTGTATGGTTAGTTTACTAAAGCTTGAGATTGGATCCAGTACCCAGCTACTGATTCTGCTTCATACTCTTGTTGTCAGAGCCAGAACAGAAATAGATTTATTCCATATTTTAAAATACAACACAGTTCAGCTTAACAAGTCTAATGCTTTTGAGGCCACATATGGCCCTTCATAAGGAAAATCTATAATTAATAGCTAGGCAAGCCTTGAAAAATACAAATTCCATACTTTATAACGTAATTAAAACCATATTTGTCTCTCACTGAAAGATCAACAACAAAATAAATAAAAATATTAACAAGGCTGACCAATTGAAACATCTTTCAGTCAGAAGTACTTAGAGAATTAGGCTCACTTTATTGAAAGACTACGTAGGGCTACATAGTTTAGCTTCCTGTTTAGGGCTAGTTCACACATTCAGAGAAGCCAGATGTCTGTCAACATTTTCCCAAAGGAATTCTGCATCCATTCAAATTGTAGCACTCTAGCCTTGCGAAACAATGTTTCGGTAGTGATTTATACATTACACTTTTCTTCATGATCCTATTAAATGATCTCATATAAAATAAAGCTTCCTGTGAACCAGTCTTAACATGTGAAATATTTCCACATGATTAGGAATTCAAGTGTAACATTTATATTTTTCCTTGATGCTTAGTTGGAACCAGGGATAAGTAATAATGAGTGCCTTATATGAAGTGAGGTGTGGCCCTCGCCCCACCCATGAGGCGAGACAGTGATCCTTGCAGACACCACTGTGGGGAGCTGATGACCCTCACCTCATTTGGGGCAGGCGAGCAGGTGCTGTCATGAGCAACCTGGCTGCCTGTGGCCTCTGTCGGCCAGGCAAGCAGCTGCCATGACAAGAGAGTCAACTTTTGCTCCTTCCTCTACTCCTCTGGGGCTGGGGTAGGGATGAGCAGGCATACAGGCCGTCTCTAGGGCTGTTTGTGCTTCCCAGGCCACATCTGAAGCTGAGTATGCCTCCCCATCAGGATTACCAACCCCAAAGTGGAGCCTGGAACTTTCCCAAAATAATGGATGCTGCCAATTTTGCCATGAAGATCTTCAACAGTTGAACATAACATGATCAAAGGTGTCGATCAGACACGAGCTAGTTACCCAGCCTGTTTGCAACACTGGCAAAACAGTTTTGCATCAAATTTTTGAAGCGGTGGACATGTGCAGAGATACTGCCAGTTCAAAACAAACAGCACCCATTAACACTCCTAAGGACTACTTAGACAAACTATGGAGTGGAGGATTTTATTAAAACACAACATTAATTTATGACTGATTTTATGATTTGTGACTGATTTAAGGGTCTATTTAAACACTTTCTTGCTGAACAGACAGGTACGCAGTGAGAATGGAAGTCAGTAGACCTCAATGGTGTTGTATGAGAAAGCACATACACAAAAAGCCAAATGCACCCAACAGCATGGTTAGGAAGGAATAGGGCAAAACAACCTGCCCAAGCATCACATCAAACAGGTCTACAAACTGGTGAACAGAACGGGCAGGTGTTCAAACATCCTTTCCTGGAACAACTTCTGATATCCAGGCTACAGAAATCAGTTTCCCTGGAGGAAATGTCAGTTTTAAAGGACAAACTCTATGGCATCTCATCATCCCTGAGTTCCCTCTCTTCTCCACACTTCTTTGTGCCTAGGGATCATTCCCAGATCTCTAGGAATCCTCTGTACCAATCCTCCCTCTAAGCTGTGGAGTCTTGTGAGCAAAAATTCTACTTTGTGAGCTACTGGCATTAAAGTTGTGAGCGAGCGATTTGGCTCCTGCATAAATTAGTTTGCTCTGGAGCCATCCCTTCCTGAGCTAAGACAAACATGTGTAAGCTGGAGGCTAAAAAAACTGTGAGCTAGCTCACACTAACTCAGCTTAGAGGGAACACTGCTCTCTCCCCACTTGGTCCATTAGCTGGCCTGGATTTATTTCCTTCCTTCCTTCCTTCCTTCCTTCCTTCCTTCCTTCCTTCCTTCCTTCCTTCCTTCCTTCCTTCCTTCCTTCCTTCCTTCAACAAGTCTCTTCATCTCAGATCAAGAAATAGAAGGCAAAACATGCAGATTATTTTCTATATAATTTATCCAGTGGAAAGGAGCCCATTCTGCCTTCCCTTTGTTCCCTGCCAGTGAGGAAAGTCACTGGCTGTGATTGACAGGTTTTGCTTCCTGCAACAACAAATGATAGCTCCATTTGTGTTTTCTGCTTCTTAGACTTTAATGGGCTTTAAAAGTAAGTATTTTTATGCAAAAGTATCCCATGCCTTCTTGTCATTTTGCAAATTATTCCAAAAAACCACAATAATTTGTCTTTAAAAGTATAAAAGGAAAGTCTTTATCAATCCTTTCCCCAGCTATGTCTGAAAGGTTGAATGCAGCAGAAAAACAAAGAGATCTTTAAGCTCTCAAAACTTAGAAAAGGTACACTAGCATCTAAAACAGAGCCTAAGTGGGTGGTATTGTGTAGTGGATGCAGGGCATGTAAATAGTCCACGTACTTAGGGTTGCCAGGTCTGGTGGACAAGTGGGAGGGGGATGGGGTGCACTTACCAGAAGCAGGGAGGGAAGAGGCCATAAATAAACATGATGTGCCTATGTCACCCAGAAGTGATGTAGGCATGTCAGGGACATCGGGGGTGATGCTCTGATTTGTTGGAAAAACCTCTATTATAGAATTAGCTTCTAACCATAGAGCTTTGCACAAAAACCAGAGTGTCGCCGCCACCGCCCCCCCCCCAACTCTGACTGACTCCAGGTGACGTAGGCATGTTGTGTCTATTTCTGGCTTGTTACCTGTTTGGGGAGGGTAATTCACCCCCGGCAGTGGAGAGGGGCTTTGGAAACGGGGGACCCACACCGTGTGTGTGTGTGAGTGTGTGTGTGTGAGTGTGTGTGTGTGTCTGGCAACCCTAATACTTCTCCATCAAAATATCTTAAGTAAAATTAAGGAAGGATAAAAAGCCTTCCTTGGGTGTGAATATTTTTACCTTTGCACTGTTGGCTGTTTCTAGTAAAAGCTTAAAATACATCAAAATGAGCATGATTTGTTTGTGTGTGTGTTGAGTCTCAAGATGGGCACTTTCTAGCCCTGTTCACTAGTGAATGTACCTACATTCTGCATGTGTATGCATGCATAATCTGTTTGTAAAAAACAGCCACCATGGGTTCACTTTACAAATGAAATTGGGGCCAGTACCTGGATGAATGTGGGATTTGTATTACATATTCAACTGTACATCTGTTGAATACAGCATGAGAGTTACTCCATACATGTTTAAAGAAGAATCAAATATACACTGTACACAGGACTTTTATGTAAAGGATGATGATGGAGATAATGATCCCTAATTTATAAGTGCAACTCATATTTGGAGAAATCATTTCCTTTATTTCTAAGTCTGATATTTGCCTTTGGAAGCTGTGGAGGTTGGGGACATGATGACTTACACCTTTTCTAAAAATCTAAATAAAGTGACAGATTAGTAATTATTTTCTTTTTACACAGCCCCAGAGGTCATTTCGGGGGGGATCGCAGGGGATTGCAGTTTCCCCGGGTGAGGTATGGGGGCAGGGCACATGATGAAGCCCCGCCCCCCGCTTCCAGCCACCCCGCTTCCGGCCCTCATTCAGCCCACCACCGGGCCCCTCATGGGGCTCGGCAGTGGAGCTGCAAGGCCGGCGGTGGCGGCCGGGACCGTTGGGGGCGGGGTGTGTGGCCTTATAACACACTTCCGGTGATGTCAGGGGGTGTGGCCTTATGACACACTTCCAGTGATGTCAGGGGGTGTAGCATATGCTAATGAGTTATGCTAATGAGTTCCCCTAGCTCTTTTTCTATGAAACGACCCCTGCACGGCCCAGTTCCAAACATTTATTTGTTGGCCAAGATTTAGTAATACTTTGTATGCCCACAAAAACTTTAAGAACTATAGTAGCCTTTCTGCACTGTAGGAATCTTTTCCTTCCAATTATATATTAAATACTCTAAGGAAAGAGTATTATTCCTATAACCTGATGCTATTCTATATATTGCTATTCCTATGACAATAGAAGTCTATTCGTATTTTGCAATGAGTTGTGGGAGCACAGCCTGCTGTTGTCAGGGAACCTGTGCCAGCATTTCTTGAGGTTCATTTAACTGGTAGAGGTTACTGATTTTCTTCGTAGTCCATTTCTTCATTGTTTGTCAAGAGAAGCTTAGATTCAATATTGCTGCATGTTGTTGGACGTCTGTTTCCCAGCTGCAATCAGCAGTCAAACATTTGACCAACTGTTCACCTGTGTTTGAACTGTTAGCATATGCTTGTGCAAAAAAGGTGATTGTGTATGCACAATCACATATTACTACATTCTCAGTTGCCCCCATTCAGGACTGCTTAAAGCCGCCATGGGCCCCCAGACAAAAATTACATCTCATCCAAAAAATGACCTTCATCCAAACCAAATAAAATAAAACAAAGCACTTGACTCATGGTCTCTGTACCTCTATAATAAAAGGATCCATCTTTCTGTCTGTATGCGCTTTTGTGGCAGGCATAACTCAGCAGAAAATAAAGTCTCAAAATTGGCTACCAGCTTCAGGATAATCATGTATTTTCCAGTGACAAACTTAAAGAAAATCAGAATATCCTGGCCCAGGTTATCTCCAGACACACACACCCCGCTGCTATTTGCAATGGAAGCTAAGGTTCTCTGTGGCAGGCATAACTTAACAGAAAATAATACTAGGTGTTTGAAAAATTGGCCACCAACATCAGGATGATGATGGGAGTTACTGTGCCAGAAATGAAGAGATTGGAACACCCTGGACCAGGTTATCACAATGATAGGTAACATGTAAAAAAAGAGCTTTTAAGGAACCTGTCATCTCTCTAATACTTAAATCCCCAAGTTACCCTGGAAGATTGCTGTGTGGCACACTCTCCATCAGACCTCCTCCCCTGCCTGTCGTGCTGTTGCTGACTCTTCCTTTCCTGAACACAGCACGGCACAGTCAGGAGCTTGGCTTCCCTGAACAATAGGAACATAGGATCCTAGTTCCCCCAGCACCAACCAATAGCCACTTTGGTGGGGAATTCAAACCCTCCAATGGGACTAAGGGGTGCTAGGTGGGTATGTATATAGTTGGCCTTATTGGGCCGTTAGTTAGTCTGATGTTAAGTACAATAAACGTGCGCAAATGCATGTCGTCGTCCGAGTCCTCCATGTGGCGAACCCAGTACTTTTCAGTTACCTTCAGTCTTTCCAAGCAGCAGGGTCTTCTCCAGTGAGTGCTCCCTTCTCATTTGGTGGCCAAAGTATTTGGGTATCCTACGTATAATCAAAAGAGGAAGGAAGGGGCTTAGATTCCACAGAGTATTTCTGCTGGCAGAGCAAACACAATTTTCTCATCTCCCATCTTCCATGGCAGCCTGAAATGTCCTTTGAAATTTTGTTTCTGGGGAAACAAGGGTTTTGAGGGGCAGTTCAGGCTGCCACGCCAGGGGGGTGGCAAGAAAACTATGCTCCATGAGTGTGTATTCCTCTGCCTACAGAAAAAAACATAAGAACATAAGAGAAGCCAATGTTGGATCAGTCCAGTGGCCCATCCAGTCCAACACTCTGTCACACAGTGGCCAAAAATACCAGGTGCCATCAAGAGGTCAATCAGTGGGGCCAGAACACTAGAAGCTCTCCCACTGTTGCCCCTCCCCCAAGCACCAAGAGTACAGAGCATCACTTGCCCCAGAGTACCTATCTATACCATATGGCTAATAGCCACTAATGGATCTCTGCTCCATATGTTTATCTAATTCCCTCTAGAAGCCGCCCATGCTTGTAGCTGCCACCACCTCCTGTGGCACTGAATTCCATATGTTAATCACTTTTGGGTAAAGAAGTACTTCCTTTTATCTGTTCTAACTTGACTGCTCAGCAATTTCATTGCGTGCCCATGAGTTCTTGTCTTGTGAGAAAGGGAGAAAAGTACTTCTTCAGAGAGCCAGTTTGGTGTAGTGGTTAAGTGTGCGGACTCTAATCTGGGCGAACCGGGTTTGATTCCTCACTCCTCCACTTGCAACTGGCTGGATGACCTTGGGCAAGCCATAGCTGTGATAAGAGCTGTTCTTGAAAAAGAGCAGTTTCTGTCAAGAGCCTCTTCTTCTTCTTCTTCTTCTTCTTCTTCTTCTTCTTCTTCTTCTTCTTCTTCTTCTTCTTCTTCTTCTTCTTCTTCTTCTTCTTCTTCTTCTTCTTTCTCTACCTGCTCTATCCCATGCATAATCTTATAAACCTCAATCATGTAACCCCTCAGCTGTCGTTTCTCCAAGCTAAAGAATCCCAAGCGCTTTAACCTTTCCTCATAGGGAAAATGTTCCAACCCTTTTATCATTCTAGTTGTCCTTTTCTGCACTTTTTCCAATGCTACAGTATCCTTTTTGAGGGGGGATGAACAGAACTGTACACAGTATTCCAAATCAGGTTGCACCATTGATTTATACAGGGGCATTATGATACTGGCTGATTTGTTTTCAATTCCCTTCCAAATAATCCCCAGCATAGCGTTGGCCTTTTTTATTGCAGCCGTACACTGTCTTGACATTTTCAGTGAGTTATCTACTATGACTCCAAGATCTTTCTCTTGGTCAGTCTCTGCCAGTTCAGACCCCATCAATGTGTATTTATAGTTAGGATTTTTGGCCCCAATGTGCATCACTTTGCACTTGGCCACATTGAACCTCATTTGCCATGTTGATGCCCACTCACCCATCCTCGACAGATCCCTTTGGAGTGCCTCACAATCCTCCCTGCTTTTCACCACCCTGAACAACTTCATGTCATCCGCAAATTTAGCCGCTTCACTGCTTATTCCCAACTCCAAATACTGCATGGGATCTAAGCCATAAACTATAATGCAAGACCTTAATAACCAACTTAAGCAGAGATGAAATGATGGATGTCCAGATTTTATTACCATCTTTAGAGAAGCTTTACAGAAAGGGGAATGACAGAGGGGAACAGTTGCCATTAATCCAAGTGCTAAACATGCAGCTATTTATACTGGTGCACGAAAACAACCGTATAGGGTGCTCATGTGTATATTCATTACTTCATGTGAGACTTCATGTGTGCCACTTCAATAAAAGGGGAGAGTAGGACTTCAACATGTGATCTATGCCAATACCAGATTCAGTCTCTAAGCTTCCACCCAGATGTTCAAAGGCAGAGCAGCAGCGCTGGGTGGAAAGAAGAGGCAGGCTTGCCCTTGCTCCCTACCACAGGCAGGGTGGGTATTGTGCTCCCACAAACATATTATCCCATCAGCAAAAATAGCAGCCCATCCATGACAGGCATCCAGAGATATTTTGTTTCAAAGATTTCCAGTATAATTACTAATTGTCCTCATTTTAGGCAAAAAAGTTTAGAAGAGTACCAAGACCTCCTCCACCTCTTGGATGCAGCATCTCAAGTTATGCAATCCAGCATGTCAACAGGATGCTGCATGTGAACAGCTGGTGACTTTGCTGACATCCTGCAATTTCTTCTGTCTATTCCTAATGTTATTTATTGTAAACAACTTCTCTTTTAACTGGTGTTATTTTATCAGGCCTAATATCAGAGTCAGGGGTAGAAGCTGAACTCTCAATCAGAGAAACTGACTCTTTGGCTACCAAAAGTCCATGGGACTGACTTTTGTTCATAACTTTTGTTGCTACCTGCTTAGCAAAACATTCTCAGGACCTTCCCAGGCATTCGTTAACAGTGGAAGTGCTTGCAAAGCCAATGATGAAAACAGTTTTACTTGTTAGATACTCATAAAATAATACAAAATTTACAGTGGATATTATTCAGATAGATGCTGTCTGTTTGTGCTTTACTCTTTCAGTCTGATTTTCTCTTTTGCATGCCTCTCTAGGGAGGTTGTTTTTCTCGTTGTGAAACTACAGAGGGCAGCATTGATGAACTGTCAGAATTCAGTAACACTGACCAAGATTGAATGGCATGATAAAGACAGAACTCGGCATCTCCTTATTTGCTGAAAGATTCCACAAAGACAAAACTTGATCTATGAACCCACATGGCTGAAATTCATAGCATGCTTTTTTTTTAAAAAATCTACATGTAAATTATTATTTTAAAACATCTTAGACTTTTCATCACTGAGCAGAAACCCATTTTTTGACATTGTAGAAAAAGAATAAATTGTAAGGGCAATTAGGTTTCATTTTTAATTATGGAAAGACTCCAGAATAAAGGAATATATGATGTACCCTGAGGCTGCCTGCATATTTTACTCTCATGTTACTTCTAATTTAGCTATTGAAATGCAGGGAGGGAATTCTTGCATAGAGGAACGTGAAGAGCCTATCTCAGTCCATCATCCAGTTGGATCTGCTCCACAGAACAAGAAATGCCTTTCATTCAGGTGTGTTCATGATGGGAAAATATGACCAGATGTTAAGGCTGCTTTGTATTTTAAAGTGAGGGTATAATCAGTTACATTACTCAACTGGAAAAGCTACCTGTTCTCTGCCTCCTTGCTGTAGTTTTCTGTCCTGTATAAAACCACACTGGTATAAAATGATTTGATTCAAACCAATAATGCCATTACTTCTGCAATTAAAAAAGAAGAAACACATGAAAGAGTAATTTGGTAGTTGAATTAAGTTTGTATTGCACACAGGGATGTCATTTATTAATATGGATTACAACAGTGGGGCCTGTCAGGACTTGCAGGGGAGGGGGGAAGCCCATTTCCCCCTCCTACTCATTGCCAGCTCCTGCACCCCCCACAATCCAGCTCACTTCTAGCAGCTCCAGTTTGCTCCACTCCCAGGGTTGCCAATCTCCATGTGGGGCTTGGCATTCTCCCCGAATTACAACCAATATCCAGACTACAGAGATGTTTTCCCCTGCAGGAAATGGCCCCTTCAGAGGGTTGGCTCTATTGACTTACATTCCCTGCTGAGCCTCGTACAGACATGCTGTGTGATCTCCAGTGGGGGTGGTTGTTGTTGGTTGTTCTTGTTGAAATATGCAAGGTCTATCATGCATAGATAAAGAAGATTACAAGAACATCCTTCAGGGGGCAGCAGAGGGGACAACTAGTTAGCATAGTGAGATTAGGGACATCATACTCTTTTCAAATAATCTCCTTCTTGTTTCCTGATGGGCTCAGTTAGGATTTCCCCCCCTGCTCCTGCTGAGAACTGTTAGTTACTGACTCTCTCCTAGCTAGTTTCTCTCTCCTCTTTCTTACAAAGTTTGTTCCCTTCCTAATAAACCAACTTTATTCTTTAAACAGCTTGTTCTCTACTTTACTGCATATCTACACACTGCCAACAGTTCTGTGGTGTGTACATGCTGGCTTTACCCACACATTGTTTTTTTCTGAAAACATGAGGAATCTTCTGGGTTTGCAGGTCCCTAAATGGTACCTCTGGCTGGGCCCATGTGCAGATTTGCATAGCCACACCAAACCTTTGTTATTCATTTACTTAGTTGTATGTACTTTATTTCTATCCTGCCTTTCTTGCTGATACTCAAGACTGGACAAAGTGATATGACAAAACATGTAAATAAACAACCCCCCCCCCTCTATATATAGAGAGAGGAACCTCGGCGTCCTATTGGCCCATCCCGCCATCTCCTCCATTCTTACACCCCCACTTTTGATGCTTGAGCCGTGGGAGTTTTAGTTCTCAGCTGGCCTTACTGCAGCCATAGCAAAAGGGAAAGCTAACTGACATCAGGGACATGAGCAGTTACAACTGGCCATAACAAGCAAGGTCACAAGCTTCAGCATTTTACCTTCCCAGCATGCATCCAAACAACAGTCACAAATGAGCCAAAGTTAATACCTGAAAACATTCATGATGTTAGAATCATAAATGGCACTTAACATATGCACCATGGAAGTGCTAAGTGCACCTAGTAAGTTAAACCTGTTAGCCAGTGGCAGAGTACAAAGTGTTTCATAAATTGTCAAAATGGAATGCAGCCATGCAAATCAATGCCACAACAGATCTATCAATCTTTAAGGCGCCACATGACTAGAGATCTAAAATTTCCAGAAAGTCTGAAGCCATGGGGGGGGGGGGGGTTTTTTTTAAAAAAAAAAAATGAAATTTTTGGGGAAACTGAAATATGTACAATAAATATAGCACTACAATGGGCAGACAATACAATACTATTGCATGTGCAGTAAGAAAACTGCAGAATGACTGAAGCATGTCCTAAAACAAATCGTGTTTCAGATTTCATAGTTATTCCTGGCTCTTCTTTTCAAGCTCTGTCGCTCTCTTTTCCTTTTTACTTTACTGCGGTGCCACCATTCCCTGCCCACCCATTAGAGTGTATTTGTTGGGAAAGTGGGCTTTAAAAGCTTCCCTGTTTTACCAGGAAGTTATCCAAGTTAGCAGACTTCAATGAGATATCCTCTGACAGCCTAGTTCTAATAACTCCAACAGAAAACTTTTTTGGAACTACATTTCTAATCGTTGTTTATTACTGCATGGCTTTAAGAGTCTGATTACACCAGGCATGAAATAAGAGTCAGGTTGGGGAAGCCCCCAACCCAATTCACATTTGATACATGATCTGATACTCACCTTTAAAATTGTATAGGGGGGCAGATTGGCTTTAGAGCATGGCACCATGGCAAGAGAAACTTAAGCATTCCCTTCCTTCTACTCCACTGTGCTTTTGAAATTTAAAAATGGCCATGTGGAGGGCTATTTGTCTTGCTGCCAGTTAAATGTGTCTGCCCATTTCTTGTGTAACCAAACCCTAAATTAGACAGTCTCAGCCTTCTATCTTTTCCCAAGCAGCCTCTCATGGAATCTCTCTTCATTCCCCAAATTCTTCTGTTCTCCCCCAAACAAAGGATTTCTCTTCCCTTTTTTTAAACACCTTCCCTTTTTTTAAACACCTAAATTCCAAAGGGGAAAGCCATGTTGATCTATTGCAGAAAAAAAAACAAATATAAGTTGTATGGAACCTTAAAAATGAACAGTTTTTATTCCAGAATAGGCTTTTGTGGACTAGAATCCACCTCCTCAGATGCATGGGGAGACAGAAACGGAATCAAAAGGCAAGTAGTCCAGGGTCTGATATTATTCTATAATATTTAAATGCAATCAAGACTAGGAACAATTATCATTCACAATAGCAATAACACAATCTCTGTAGTTTTGGGAAGCTGGCTAACACTCGCAATGTCTTTTAACTGGTGGACTTTTTACAGGAGATTCTAGTTGCTTCTAGGGTCCACTATGAAGGCAAAACTCTGCTTTCACTCTCATTAAGAGGTTTTGTCTTGCCCAAGCTCGCTATTAATGCATCAATGCATTCTCTGCCAAAAAATTTTGGGTTTCCTTCTAAAATCTGATCTTGAAAATTTAGATTCACAGGCCTTTGCTGTACCTGCAGAGGCAGTTTTAAATATCAACAGAGTGCAAATTATACATTGTTTGCCAAATCTGTGAACGTAATGAAGATTATTTGTGGTCTGAGGTGACATGTTCATGCATGTTTTCTGGATTCCTGCAATGGTGTAACCCCAACTGTGTCACTGCTGTTCACATAGTTCATGCATACCATACCCAGCAGTCTGCTTCCTTTCCTCTTTTAAAAAAAGAACCTACCAATAATTTAGATTCATTTTGGCAGCAATAACACCCATAAACCACAGCATTTAAACATCTACATTTTTAAAAGATACAGCCCTAGATTTTTAGTTGTTTAGGATGAAACTTCAGCATTTCATCAACTACCTTTTATGTTTTCCAGATGGCAATAATAAAAGTGTGCAACAACAAACAAAAAAATTCTTACCCAGACCCAGCCAGAATCGGTCTTCTTGATGTTAATAAAGGGTGCAATGTAAGCATGTAGCTGACCAGTGTGTGTGTACACATACTCCCAAATTCACAGGTCATAGATAGGAAAGGATAACTGGGAGAGAAAAGAGGAGGATGGGAAGATCTTAATAGAGGTGCAAGCTGTTGATGCAGTAGCCAGTATATGGCTAATTAATTTACAAGCTCAATCTCTTTTAAGTAGATAACTCTATCTCTGTAAACCTATACATGAACCATGACTTAAGCCCAGAAAGCAAATTTTATTGTGTTGGGCCCTGTACCTATGACCACACACAAAATGACTTTTATATTTTGTAGAGATTCATACATGCATGCTCATCACCTGAGGACCCTGTCTAGACAAGGGCCCATATACAGAGTTAACCCCCACACACACACACACACATTGGGGCCACAGAGCTGAAGCAGTTACCTTGACTGGGGCCTTAGGAGAGAAGGAAGAAAAAAGAAACTTTGCCAAGACAGCAACTACGGAGAGCCTTCTCCTCACTCCAGCTGATGATATCATCAGCAAGTGCTGAAGAACAGGCTGCTTGCCTAAGGCACCCTAGCAAATCACCTGGAGCTGTTCAACAGCTGATTAAAGAAGACTGTCTAGCCAAAGAAAATAAGTATGTCCACACTACACCCAATTGGGAAGGGTGGCTGATTTGCTACTGGAGGGTGGAGGACGCAGGGTAAAGTCAGGAGGGAGAAATAAAAAGAGGGCTCCACAGGCAGGCTGTGGAGACAGTATAATGCTGGGCGATGAGGCTGAGTGCTGCTCCAGGGGAGGAAAGGAAGGTGCACAGTTGGTGCTTACCAATCTCCAGTTCTGAGGTCTAACAGGAACTAAGGGGAAGGGGGTGAACTCTCACAAGGAGGTGCTCACATACCTCAGTGTCAAAAGATGCTTTTTGTGCATGAATGAGGCACCACATATCATCTCACATATTTAATGCTTCTTAGGCCCCGGTCATACGAGAGGTTTTGGGCCGGGAGAGGGACGGATCGGGGGTGGAGCAAACCGGCGCGATCCCACCGCAACATCTGGGAAGCGTTGCGCACCCGTCCCCGATCCGGCCCTTCCGCCCAAAACACGGAGCAAAAATGAACCACCTACCGAGGTTGTTCTTCTGGGACGGCCGCATCAAAGCCGGCCGTGGGATCGCCGGCATGTCCTTTCGCCGGCGCATCCCTGGCTCCTGGCCGAACTGCGCATGCTCAGACATGCACAGTTCGGCAGCCTCCCCCTCCCGACCGTCTTCCTCCCCGGCATCTGATCATGCCGGGGAGCAACGGCGCTGCGGCTCAGGGGATCCGTGGGATCCCGCCACAGCGTCTCTATTTTGGTGCGGCTCTAATTAGCTGCACTTTGGCCGGTGTTTTTCCTGCCGTGTGGCAGGGACCTTAGTTGAGTCCATTTGAAATGCTGAGGCCATGTACTCAGTATTATGAAACCTTGATGCAATTAGGGAGAAGCACCTTCTATGGCTGGCACACAGGAAAGAGCACCAGCACCTCTCATCTTCAATATGAAGCAGAAAAATAATTTCAGAACAGTGGGGACACTTAGGAAATATAACATTATTATACTTTCTCAAGCAACATTTAATATACTTTCCTAAGCAGCATTTAATCATGAGATTTTTTTTAGAAGTGACCAGCCTCTCATAATAAATATATGCCCAACTAAATAAATATATTTAGTACTTGTGCAGTGTTTTCAGACTTCAAAATGGTGCACATACATCATCTATTTCAGTTCTGAGCACAGCCCTATTGTGCTGAGCAGTGTCATTATCCCCATATTGCTGATGGTGGAGGGGGGACTGCAGTTGAGAGAGACACTTGCCTAAGGGCAGGGGTAAAATTTGAATGAGGGATTTCCTTGATCCCTGCTTAGTGTGTAGTAGTCAGTATGCTACACCAGCTTTCCAGAAGAAGAAGAAGAGGAGGAGGAGATTGGATTTATACCCCGCCTTTCACTACTCAAAGGAGTCTCAGAGTGGCTTACAAACTCCTTTCCCTTCCCCTCCCCACAACAGACACCCTGTGAGGTAGGTGGGGCTGAGAGAACTCTGACAGAAACTGTTCTTTTTCAAGAACAGCTCTTATCAGAACTATGGCTTGCCCAAGGTCATCCAGCCAAGTGCAAGTGGGGGAGTGGGGAATCAAACCTGGTTCTCCCAGATTAGAGTCCGCGTACTTAACCACAAATCTTACAGATTTGGCAATGATCTTCTATGATGAACTCTTATTTTATACGACCATTCACTGCCTTTTTTAAAAGTACAAAATGTATAATGAGATTAATAGCTGGGATAATGAACGTTCTGGCAATGCACAAAAATAGCAGCGAGGAGAAAAGGAAAAGCTAGATCTGAAAACTTAATGATCCATTAAAGTGAAGACTGGCTCTGTGTAGATACTGCATTGTTCATTATTGCATAATAAATGTAATCGACAGTGATAGATTCAGCCAAGAAGGGAGCTCATCAAATAAGTAAGCAAAGCTCCTGTTTAATTCACTGGGCTGACAATTTGGGAATGGAAGGATAATTGAAATACAGTTTTATTATTGATATTAATCCTCCATTGGTATGCCTGGACTACAGAAATATCTTTTGATGTTTTATGGAGTGATAGAAAGGGATTTATTCTACTCAAGATAATGGGCACACAAGCTTTTCATGCTATCACTTTCTAGAAAGAGAAATGCCTTTTCTGGGGGACAGGGACAGAGAAGAGAAGCCATCTTGTGAGGCTGTGTACCATCTCTATTCTGCTGCTCTTAGTGGCCAAAATCTGTCCCCTTCTCTTTAACATCCTGCAATGTTGTACCCAGTCTGAACAGTACAGCTAGATCTTGTAGATGGAAGAATCAAGATTCAACAGGCCTTAAACATAACTCAGTTAATTGTCTCCAAACACAGCTAACACCAGCACTGAACTCCTCCCTCTTCAGCCACTCCCCCAAACAACCCCAACTAAAAAGCACAACACCTTCGGACAGACACAGGAGACACAATAAACTTTTATGCTGACCTGTTTTCAGTTTGTGCCCATCCCTAATTCTATCCTTGAAAACTAGCATTTCATGTACAGAAGCCTAGACTTCCCATAACATGTTTCTTTACATTTGTGTTTGCAGTTTGTAATATGGAGGAACATTCATACATGATCCTCCTCCATTCTGAAGTAGAATAGTTACAGAAGGACTATTTTACACATGGCTTTTCCCCCCTCTAGTGTATGAGTTGGCCCCCTTAATGCTAGCGACATTTAACACTCAGTCCTTCATAAATGTGCTTTCATACTCTTCTCTAAAAGGTTAATCTCTTCCAAATTTAATTTCAGCACATGCTTAAAAACACATTTTCTTTTATGACTACCATATACCAATACATAGTATTCAAGGTGGCACCTTTTCTGCTCACATCCTTACTGGTCTTGCTATATGATCACACAAAAGGATCTTTGTTCAATCCACTGCTGTGCTATTAATATATTATCCCAACACGCACCTTGGAACTAAATTCTTTGCTGTGGTTTGTCAAGGTCCTTCAGAGATTACTGTATGCATAATGGAATCCAGCAAATGACCACATCTGCGAGGGACAGGTTTTTTTTAAAGGTCCCCTGACAAACACAAAGTGAATTTCATCTAACCTGAAATTCTGAAGAAGCGAAATTTGGGAGTATGGCAATTTAATGCATGATATACACATGCACATATATATGCATTGGGACGCATTCACATTTCACATGAAGTGTTGGGGAAAACCTCATTTCAAAATACTTTAATTGAAACGGCACGATAGGCTGTTTCACACTGTAGCTAACTTTGTGGAAGAAACTGGGCACAGAGAGGAGCTTTGTATCCTCTGTGTTATTACAACAAAGATATACAGCTCATGTCAAGAGACAGAAAGGTTTATATTAGAAGGCATGACCCCAGCAGGGCAGATATACAAAGCAGTGTTGGTTGGAAGCTACTTGCAGAAAGTTCTTGTTAAAAAGAAAGAAAGAATTCAGCATGAAAGGAGCCAAGGTTTATTTGTTTTTAAAAGTATATCAAAGAGATACACCATAGCACTCCAGACTTAGATTTTCCAGCAAAGCCATTCAGATGATTATAATCATTTTATTTGTATTGTAAAATCATTCACTGGCAGGAAATTTTAAGACTCCCCTCCCCCACACTTCATGCCTTATTTAACATTCGTCTGGTCACCTGGTCTTTAAAATATCCAGCCACTGCAAGCCTCACTGAGCTGATATTTCAGGTGTGTCTTTCAGTGCTGAGAGGCAGTTTGAGTTCTTCACTTGTCAAGTGATTCCTGAGTGATATTATACTGTGTCACAGAAGACCCAGGTCATACTGTTTTGCACCAGTGCTGTACCCCTGAATCACTGACAGGCCTAAATGGCATTTTCCCTCCTCTTCTGGTCCTCTCCTGTGTGCTCATGCACTTTACAAGACCACTTTGGAGAGCTGGGTAGCGAGGATGCAGACAGAATCTGAGATCACTACAGTAGCCCTTGGTGCTTCACCCTAAGATCTGCCAGATAAATCCTCATCTCTTCAGCTACTGTTGCATTAGCAAAATAATGTTGCATTTGTAAATTGCTGGGTGCCCAACAGTGTCACAGCTTTAGACTCATAAGAAGGGTACTGCTGAATCATAGTAGCGGTCCATCTAGCCAGCATTCTATTTTACTCAGTAGTTAACCATTGGCCCAAAGGGCCAACAAACCTGGCACACAGGCCAATGCCCCCCCCTTGGTGTTGCCTTTTAGCTGGTATTCATAAGTTTACAACATTGGCACTGGATCAATAATAAGTTTTATTTACCTCGGGGCTTCTCCCCCTACAGCCAATCAACTGACTGCTGAGGTGACTTATTGACAACCAAGGGAGGCCTAGGTCAGTGTTGCTGGCAATGTGGCAATGTCCCTTCCCTAAGAAAGAAAGAAAGCACTGTATGAATAACGCAGATCATGGAGTGCACAAAGGTATGCTAAAGAAAATATATTATAGAAATAACAAAGATAACAAGGACCACATATATCAGTAAAGGAAGATTACATCATAACACGTGCAAGTCCATAAATGGTATCCAAAGTTCATAAATAGTTACATAAGTCCGTAAGCTATAAGTAGATGACTGGAAGTGACATCATCATATCGCCAGTGACAAGGGACACTCTGGTGTTTGGGTAAAAACTCTACGGAAAAAATAACTTCTACCAATGACATCACCTGTAGTATGCACCAGAACTGACATCATCGGCAACATCAGCCTAGGCCTCTCTTCACTGCCGATAAGTCTCTCCACCCCCTGCCAGTTGCCAGGAAGTATCCAGTGTGGGATCAAGACCTGTAGGTCTTACCATCACATTCCCACTGAGCCAAAGATTGTTAGAAAATGTGTAAGATGTTGATATTGGATCACATCTTACCCCTTTGTACAACTAACTGTAGTACTGTGGCAGAAGAACCTCTTGTGTTGGAAAGAGTCTTCTTATACCAGAGGAATGTGCAATCATCTGCCAGAATGTATATTTTCCTAGGAAAAGCAGGGCCCATTCTCTCATTCTACCAGACTGTGAAGAACTATACCCAGACCTGTTTTGTAGTCCAAAACATGATAATCAAATTATCTCCTTGTACTCTGCTTTCTCCATGGTCCATGTTCAGTCCTTCAAGCTCTTGATTTCTTGTCCATAGGATTTTTTGCTTTTGAGATTTGCCTAGAATAAGCCTCTGTATTACAGCAAAAACTGCTTGCTTGGCTACTCTGCTTGTGAAAGGCAGTGACAGGTTAGCTTCGGCAGTCTTATCATACATTCCCTTAGTCAGACAAAATTCCCACTGACATCAAAGGACTAAAGAGTGCATGATTAAACCCTATGTATAACTAGATTCTAAATTCACCTTGGTTCCCAGCTTCATTTGCGCACAAGATGAAAGTAAGCAAGTGATTATATGTTCTCAGATAATTGCACACATTATTAGTCTTCGGTGTGAGACAAAGCTTCTTTATAAACAGAAAGTTTGTCACTGCCAGAGGTCCACTTTAAAGCTTTCAGCTGACCAGTTTCACAGGCTACCTAAAAATCTGACTCTCTGCCGAGCACAAACTCCTTCACTCAAATGTAATTACCATCAGCCAAAATGTTCCAAAGTAATTTATGATACGGTGACAATATTGTTTTCAGCATATCCCAAAAACCCACTGATTTAATTTGAAAATAGTTCTTTGGTCATACATACAATTCATCAACATTACAGATTATTTTATTGAGAGCTGGAACAAATAAAGGCATTTCTCCACAACTGACTATTCACTCTGAACATTCATTTTGCTTTAGAGGAACACATCTGAGTTCTTAACAAGCCAATCAAGTTATTCATCAGATTTTATCACAAATATTCTTTTTATACACAACAGGTTTACTTATGGCTCATGATCTGTCTGTACAGGTAGATCAGACCCAATAGCCATGCAACTATGGTAGGACTAATCCTGTATTTCTATTTGTGCTGTGAATAAACTCACTAGTCTTTCTGTCAAGTTTTCTGCATCTTCCTGTGCTCAAGATATTTTAATGCACTGAAAATCTGGAATATAAGGGAAACCACTGTCATAAAGTTGAACAAAGAAACATATTCAAATTCAGAGGCCATGATGGAAATCAGTAACATGTCAGAGACCAAAAGGTACCTTCCATATTAACTACATGTGCTGTCATAATTTGCATATCATTTAAATTTGGGGTGAAAGACAAAAGCAGGTAATCTTGTTAACCATATTCTGGATTTCTTTAAGTACAAATGTTTTGAAGTCAACCCCTCCCCCCAATTTCTTAAAATTGTGACAGAAATCATCAGCATCATATCATGCTTTTATACATTACATGTGCCAATATGGCCATCTACATCTTTTTGTTAATGTGCTAATAATACCATAAGATGAACCAGATATATAACTCATATAAATTCAGATTTTGTATTTGCTTGTTTCATTAAT
This sequence comes from Gekko japonicus, assembly GCF_001447785.1. NCBI lineage: Eukaryota > Metazoa > Chordata > Lepidosauria > Squamata > Gekkonidae > Gekko > Gekko japonicus. The sequence continues at coordinate 378,426 of NW_015167569.1, read as the reverse complement.
GATATGACACTTATATTTCAAGTAACAAAATAAAACGTAGTTACAGCTTGGTTGCACTTGATAGAAAGTATTTTAAAGCAATTGTAAGACAATTGCCCTGGGAATATAACCTGGTCAACACAACTTGAGTAGGAAATGTTGGCCTCATCTAGTTGAATAAAAATTTCTATTTCTTAGAAACAGCAGAAGCCACATTCCATTGGAACAGTGGTATAAACATGCTAAAATGGGAATTAATGAGAGGCTATGATTCCAATGCAATATAGTTGACAAGAATCAAAAATAATAGTGCTCACAGGAGCACTGAAAAGGGCATTAGGGAGAACAAATAACTGGAAAAACACTGACTTCATGAGGCACCAAATACTCAACAGGCCAAAAGATACAGGGGAAAACATTCCAGAACAAACAGAAACATTTGCAGGATAGAGTGAACATCCTCAGATAGTGGAAAGAATTCTTTGTTTGTTTAATTCATTTATATCCTGCCTTTTTACCCAATGGACCCAAGGTATTTATGTGCAAGTGATCTACTGTGCCATTCCTTGTGCACATACTACGATCATGCAATCTACAGTTGGGTCTGTCTGGTATAAGAGAAAATAACCATCATAACATGCTTTCATCATGTGATATACATAAAGCGTGCTATTGGTGAATTGTCCCATCTTTATAGTGCTTTGGAGTATCAGGCTATCTATTTAACTCTGGTGGGTATAAAAGTAACAAAAGTGAAAAATCTCTGGAAAATAATGTGTTAATATTTTCATTCCTAGCCAGCCTTGACTGAAAAAAATGGCATTATCTATGGCACTGGGTCTCAAACTGTGGAGGTGCAGGACATCTGATGGAACACAAAGTTAAAACAAATACTAGAACATAATTCTATAACTTGAGGACATCCAATGAAGCTATTGGCAAATATATTCAGGACAGATTAAAAGGAAGACTTTTTTACTCAACGAATAATTCACCTGTGGAATTCACTACCAGTGGAGGTAGTGATGGCCACATAAATAGCTTTTAAAAGAGGTTGAGACAGATTCATAGAAGAGAAGTCCATCAATGGCTACTAGCCATGGTGATTGAAGGGATCCTCCATATATAGAGACAACAAACTTCTGAATACCAGCACTGGGAGGCAGCTGTAGGGGAAGCCCTTACCTTCTATGTCCTGTTCATTTGGTCCCCCGGGGCAACTGGTTGGCTACTGCTTAGTATGCTGGCCTAGATGAATCAGTAGTCCGGTCTAGCAAGCATTTCTTGTGTTCTTATATTCTCACAGAGGGAAATATGTTTGTTAGTCAGTTATACCTGCACCTGTTAGAAACAGCCTGAGTGGGTTGAATACCACTGGGCAAAGCCCACATTGAGCCACATCGGTTTTGTGTGGGTGACTGTATGGCTTATCATTCCAAACACATTTGGAAAGACAAGTGCACAGGAAGGAGCTACTACTTTGTTCTAATGATAATTCTTCACATATTGTTTCAGGAGAAGCTCAGAGCTGGCCTGCCAAGTGATGAGCAAACTCCCCCAACTCAGTTCAGAGCTAGGGTCAGCAAAACAGCTATTTTGAAAATGAAATGGGAAATGGTTTTTCCTTTTTGTTTAGCCGAATTCTGAAATATAGAAACTCCTAACAGAAATCATTATGAATTTGATTAATCCTGGCAGGAAGAGATGGCTAGGGGACATAGGATTAGTAATTGCAAGAAAAACAGGCCCATGAAGGACTTGTCTCCACTATTTAATAATCCCTCTCCGCTGCTGGTCATTCTCTCTTTTAAGGTAAGATTTTGTTACTTTGAAAGGGGGAACTGGCAGTTGTGGGCTGGGTAGCCACATTGGGGCAGATGTGAGTTCCATTTATTAGGCTCAGTGTTCTGGGATTCAAAATGATCAGACTTTAAGGACTGGGAGGAGTTCAAATTATCTGCCTTGGATCCAGAGGCACTTGAGGTAGAAGTGGGACATAAATATTTTAAATAAATAATAATTAGAAATCCAGGGGCATCACATATTGCAACTTATTACCTTCAGAATTTACTTTTAAAAGGTGATGATGCTTTTATGCACTCCTGTTTCAAACACCCGTATTTTATTATTTCATTCAGTTATGAGTCACATAGAAATTTAATGCAGCAAGTTCTTTTTTATTTATATAAAATGCTTGGTTTGTGCTTTGTATTTTTTTTTTTACATGTCAATCTGTTTTGGATATTGAATTCACGGCTAGTTATAAGCTTTATAAAAACCTTTCTTTTATACAAGTGAGGGAGGCCCATAACTTGGTATGGACATTTTTGCCAAAGTCAAGAAAAAATGTAGAACATGGCAAAAGTAGGAAGAAGGTTCATGTGATTTGAATTAAATTTAGATAATATCTGTGCTTGACTCATCAGAATGTACAAGGAAAGACCAACTGGATGCCTCCTTGGAGAATTTTCATTTGTATAACTTTTATATCTAAAATTGCTAGTGAATGCTTGCTTCCAACCAAGAGAGGAAGAAAAACAGTACAGCCTCTTCTTACTATTTCAAAAATACGAGGTCAATATTACATCTATGCATAAGTCACAATTTGCCTGATGGCTGTGTGAGGAAACAAAAGGCGTAAATGAAGATCCATCCAACGCATCGATTTCTGGTCTGAAATCAGGTAAGCTAACAATCCAAAGATCAATACTGTTTTGGCTCATGATCATCAGCTTGGGGTCTGTCCAGTAGAAGCCATCTGAAAGTCCCATAGAATCAAGACCTTCAGTGAAAAGGAATGAGTTGCAAGCAGTAAGGATAGTGAGAGGCATTAGCAGTAAAGCTGGCATGGACCGTGGGAGAAGTGACAGCACTGAAGAAGCCTCAGTTCAGGCTCAGGAGATCGATTTGAGTTTGCAGATAGAGTATTTATAAAGTCCACCACAAGGATAATTTAGATCAGGCTCTCCACAAAGTTCTTGTTGGATTTCTAAAATAGTCTTAGTAGAGTCTGTGTCTTAATTCACGCAGTAGTCCTTACCCACCGGGGTAATAAAAACCCCAATTAACAGAGGTTCCATGGCACAGAGAAGCTAATTAGCAGAGCTTTCTTCAAAACACAACAGTGATGAATCATCAGCTCATATCCTGAGCACCTAACCACTGAATGCATAATAGATAACCTAAGGGAGGCAGGTGCTGCCTGAACAATTGTATTCTGCTGGAAGATAATTGTTGGAATCATAATAATGCACATGCCAGGTTAACTGAACTTAAGCATTTGCTATATGCTCATCATATGTGGTGGGGAAAAAATGAAAATGTTTTGTGACTGCACCATAAAATCCTCTCATGCAGACAGTACCTGAAACATTTACGGATTGCTCATTGTAAAGTGCCTTCAAATCTGAGTCATAAACTACCCAAAATCCTTTTCTGTGACTCAAAGCTTTTCACATGGGTATGCTTTCGATGTGGGAGCACCTCAAGCAAAACTACCAAGATGAAATCTCAACATATTTCTTCAAGGGAAAGTTATCACATTAGCAGCTGAATGTTCAAATTGACCCTAATTTGCAGTAACCCTCTGGTTTACTATATTTTTACTATATGTGGCATGGCACTTGAATTAAACATAATGCCTGCAATAACTTGGCAAACTCTAGTAAAAGACTCATTTTATCCCCCCATCCTTCCTTATTGCCCAACTTTTATCCTTCCCAATGTTTGCAGTTTAGGATTGACGTACATATTCAGAGGAACCACAAGTGGAGAACTTTCAGGGTTCATTTTCCTCTGTATCTCCCGCCCCAACCTTTTCTTCTTTGCCACCCTTCTTCCTTCCCACCCACAAGCCACCCTAATTTTACCTCCCCCTATTTTCAGCTTTCCCTCCTGCATGGTGGCGAGTAGCTAAATCAGCAGGACCTTCAGCAGCAGGGACAGGGAGGGGGGGTGTTGTCATCTGTACCATGATGTCACTCCTGAAAAAACTTGGAAATGATGTTGGGTTGGTCTACAAATTCCCAGAAATTCTATGGTAAATCCATATCGTTTCAAGCAATTCACAGAACTACTCGACATCACTCCTGAGTTTTCTTCAGAAGTGATGTCACAGTAGGGTTCCCAAGTACTTACCGTGAACCAGTGGGGGAAACATACTCCCCGGCCGGACCATTCCTCCCTGTAACACACCATGCCGTCGCCAGGAACTGACGCTGGGCAACGCTCTGGCAATGGGACTGAAAACTTGATGGTACCATCGAGTTTCCAGCCCCATTGCCAGAGCGTTGCCCGGCGTCTCTTCCTGGCGACGGCATGGTGCGGCACGTCTGTTGTCCCCGCAGGAATGATCCTGCGAGGACGTCTGTGTCCCCCACTGAATCACAGTAAGTACTTGGGAAGCCTGTATCACAATGAAGTTGACACTGATTTTCTTTTTTGTTATTTTTTTCTCTTACCACCAATTCAAGCTTCTGGGCTTTATTGGCTTCTGAGCCTGTCCTTACTCCCACTCCCCCAGCTTTGTTTTGAAGAAACCAAGGTTTAGAGTGAGTATTTTTCTCTTAAAGCTGCAGGCATCATTTCTGTTATTTTGGGGAGTTTCAATCTCCCTCCATTTTTGGTACACTTTAGATTTTTCTGCAACCCTTGACCTTTTTTTAGATTTGTAGACAAATTCCCTGCTCTGTCCCTAGCACCATTTTGTGGCTCTGTTGATCATATCGTCTATGGCAGGGGTTCTCAACATGGTGCCCGTGGGTACCATGACACTCATTAACAACTTTCATGGTACCCTCCAATTGTTTTTAGAAAGTTGGCAGGGCCAGGTGGGGGCTTCTGCTCATCAGGACTTCTGATTGAGCACTGGAGATCTAATTGGTTGTGAAGTTTGTTTAAAAAAAAAAAAGCTTTGTCAGCAACTGTCCAACAGCAGGGGAAACTTCACTGCATGGCTGAAGCAAGAAAATAATTTTAAACAATATGTTCATTTTAAAATACCTCCTTCCTTTTAAGCAGAAGTCCTACCTGAAATGTGAAGAGTTACTATTAAAGCTGTAGGATTGCGAGTAGATAAATGGGTACCCACCCTTAGAAGGGTGGGGGGCACCCTGTGTGGCGGCTGGAAGATGGCGTGTGACGGCGGCAATGGTGGCGACGATGGCGGCGGCGGCGACCTGGAGCGAACGGCATTGGTGGCGTGGCGTTGCGGCGGCATGCAGGCGCGATCAAGGGGCTGGGATCGAGCGATCCCTGGCGGTGGAAGGAGTACATCGAACGCTGCCGTGTGGAGAGAGGGGCATGCACAGATGCCGAGCTCCGGCTCAGCGGAGCCGGAAAGGACGCAGGCCGGGCCGGAAGCAGGCGGAGTTGCGCACCTTGGAGGAGTTCCCCACCACCACACCGGAAGAATAACAACACCTCGCCAAGTCCGGAGACCCGACCGAGCTAAAGCCGACCCGACGACAAACCGCCACAGGGGGGGGTGCTGGTAGGCTGTCCCACCCCGATATACTCACTGTGGCCCTAGTTAGGGAATATAGGTGATTAGCACCAAGAAATATGTAAGCCGCTCAGAGACCCCTAGCCAAGGGGTTCGAACGGGGTATCAAGCTGAAGGTTAAATAAATAAATAAATAAATAAATAAATAACTTCACTAGCTGACATTTTGTGGTTGGCGCCGTCACCTGTGGCAGCCATTTTTTGTTTGTGCCCACCACTCTGAGTCCAAATTCCAAAGGAGCCCATAGGCTCAAAAAGGTCGAGGACCCCTGCTCCACTGTGCAGTTCAGAAATAGATATGCCACAATAAGTAGGTAACTACTGAATGCTGCCTACATCACAAAATTGCCCTCATATACATATACATGCCAAGAGGCATGCAGGCTAGAACTCTGCTTCTTGACAGATTAGTTTTCTGTGTGCAGGGAGTTTTTATGTGAGAGAGCATTTATTTATATAGTCTGCATTCAGAAATACTAAAGTACCAAAAGTGCCATACCACATGACAGTTACATGGAGCCATTCAGCTATTCCAGATTTTATGAGCCAGAACATATTATGTAAAACAAGGATATTTACTTAATTTTCATATATTACTGCAAGTCTGGATTTCATTTGTACAGAATTTTAGTCTGCGTATGTAAGAAATAGACAGTGGCGCTTATATCCCTTCTAAATGGATTAGGAGAATGAAGTTTCCACATTCATGAAATGGAATTCCATGGACACAAGTGTAGCAATCTTCTCCCTTGGTTGTTTTGCTGGTATCAGTTACTTAACCCTCTTTGCATTTCCACAGATAAACCTCAAAAATCATACATTTTTCTAGTGGGAAAAGAAATTGCCTATTTGTTAGTTAGGTAATTAGAGCAGAAATTGGCAAAACAACTTTGCTGGGGAGGGCCAAACATGCCCATGACTAATAAAGATGTGTTCCATTGTAAAGCCATGTCAACTAAGAGCCAAAATACTGACAAATATACTCTAGGCAGTAACTTGAAACCATTCACTGGTATGCTGTGGGCTGGTTAGTAGAATGACAGTTGCTATGAAAAAGCCTCTTCCAAGCTCAGGGGAGGACTACTTTAGCTTTCTTTGTAACTGTTTAGGATACTCTTCGCCAAGCTGTTACTCATACATGTACATGGAATAGATAGAATGGATAGATATCTGGAATTTAAAGCCAAAATGGATTACTTAGACTGAACTTGACCCTTGAAGCTGTAGCATTTGGGGTGACAGCAACTTCATTTCACTCAGGTTTAAATCCACCACACTCCCGCCATTAGAGAAACGTTATACTGCACCCCTTTAGAAAGCAGCACTACATCTCCAGTTCCAAAGGGCTTCCTACTCCAATTGGCAGCAGTGATGCCAACACTAGTTTTTTAGCTCTCTTTTCCTACAATTGTCCTGTCCTTTGTCCTGTTTTCCAGTTCTATACGGGAAAAGCAGTAGAGTGCACAGAGATGGCATTCACATGCCCTGTCCCTGTACTGCTCATCCTTGGTGCTGCCTCTCCCTGCCCCCTTCCTGCCTATCACATGGGTGCAGGAGCACATACCCAATGAGAATAGTGTCAGGACTCTTAAGGCCCAGCAATCCCTCCCCCATCAGCTGAGCTGCTGCTCACAGTTGAGCTATGGCGCAGTTTACCATAGTGGTTTGGTGTAGTGGTTAAGTGTGCGGGCGCTAATCTGGGAGAACCAGGTTTGATTCCCCACTCCTCCACTTGTACCTGCTGGATGACCTTGGGCAAGCCATAGTTCTGACAAGAGCTGTCCTTGAAAAAGAGCAGACTCTGTCAGAGCTCTCTCAGCCCTACCTACCTCACAGGGTGTCTGTTGTGGGGAGGGGAAGGGAAAGGAGTTTGTAAGCCACTCTGAGACTCCTTTGGGTAGTGAAGGGCAGGGTATAAATCCAATCTCCTCCTCCTCCTCCTCTTCTTCTTCTTCTTCTTCAGGGAAAAACCTCTGAAAATGCAAAAAGATTGGCTCTGGGCAGAACTTCCACATGAAGGCTCCACCAGCAGCTGGTACACTGTTCTCCTTTTAAGTCAGAACAAAGAGAGTTTTTTTCTTTGCTAGAGTTTAGAAGGAAAAGCATCAATAGCCTCACAAGCCATGCTTGGAAAGAGTACAGCTTTGCGTGGAAACTCCCAGATAAAATGGAGGCATGCTGTATTTATTTATTCAATTTATACCGCGCCCTCCCCACCACGGCAGGCTCAGGGTGGGGTATTCTACCAGGGGGGAAATCTCCGTGTGGAAACAGCTCACAGCAAAGTGGGGGGCGGGCGGGTGCAGAAACAGGATGAATAGAGGGCAATGCATGTGGGTGCTCCTCAAAATAGCAGTGAACTAAAGAAACCAAGGTGGAACAAAACATCCACGAGGAAACAGCCCTAGAGCCAGAATGGTATAGTGTTGGGAGTGTCAGACTAGGATCTGGGAGACCCAGGTTTGAATCCTCACTCTTTCATGGAAGGGTGTTGGGTGACCTTGGGCCAGTCACATACTCTCAACCTATTGTGCCTAACCAGGTTGTTTTGAGACTAAATGGTGGAGGGCAGTATGTTACGAACCACTTTGGGTTCCCATTGGGAAGAAAGATGGGGTGTAAATAAAGTAAGCAAGCAAGTAAGTGAATCTCCCCTCCCCCCGGTGCATGGCTTTCTCTGCTGCACAACAAGGTACCTTGGGTGGAATGGGGAAGAGCAGGCAACAGGTTCTTAATTGGCATTCTTCAAGCCAACATAACCCACCAACAATCCAAGGAGACAACGCCAAGTTTTGGATCCATACTAAGATTTCCAGAGGCACAAGGATTTCTGCCCACAGAGCATGATTTTCTGCCCGCCACCTCCTGCAGTAGCTTGGGCATGTTGGCCCTTGGGAACATTAGTCCAGATCCAACCCAAAGAGTGCATTTCAGTTTCTATTACAATGCTGAACAGCTGTCTGAATTGATGTTTAGTTTAGTACACTGTTGATTCAAATGGGGCCATGTTAGTCTAAAGAATATTGAGAAAATACACTTGTCCTTTTAAAACCAGCTAGGATTTTTATGTACGTCAGAAGTTTTTCCATGTTCCTTCATCAGATGCTATAGGTACTTTCAGGATGCAAGTTTGGGAAATCGGGTGGAGTGGTACACTGCCTGATCTCCCCAGTTTGAAGCTAAAAGGCCCACTAGCGCCTGATAGAACAGGTAATAGCCTATGAAAGTTTATTCTCTGTAAATATATATGTAGCAATACAATGGGCATCACTAGGACATTCTTTACCTATATTTTCAAAATGACTTCTGAAAACATGCAGAACTGGAAAGCAGCTTTATAAGCACTTTTCATGCATAGCATAATATTCAACAAAAGCTGAACCTGTAACTGTAGTCACTTTCTTTAAAAAAAAAATCTATTCAGAGAAAGAAGAAAATGCCAAGTTTTGGTACCCAGCTAAAGTACTACAAAAAGTCAGCAGAAATATTTGTCTTTGAATCAATCATCTAGCACCATAATTTTCTTTTGGAGCATTTTACAGGACATGACCCATTTAATTTTAACGTTTTGTATATTTCACATGACAGGAAACTAGAGCAAGGTATAAAATAACAAACTTCAGGGTTTTTTGTCTATAATAAAGTGTGCTTTTATTGGAGAGAATGTACAGATTCCTTCATTGCCATTGGCACTATTTTTTTGTTTTTAGCACTTACATTATTCTGACTAGCCTTTAATTATTTCCTATATAGCTTTGCTCAGTTGAACGGAGAGAGAGAAAGCCCCTCCAGGTGTTGGGGAAAAAACAGGTTGGCAGCCACTGGGGCCCAGATGGCTTGGAGGGCATGGTGGAATAGGGCCCTCAGGTCAGGGCAAGATTGTTCAGCCACACCATATATTATTGTTTTATTTATCACAGAATGCTTTATGTAAGTGTGTTACTGGCATGAAGGCAAAGAAGAAGAAGAGGAGGAGGAGGAGAAGATTGGATTTATACCCCACCCTTCACTACCCAAGGGAGTCTCAGAGTGGCTTACAAACTCCTTTCCCTTCCCCTCCCCAGAACAGACACCCTGTGAGGTGTAGGTGGGGCTGAGAGAGCTCTGACAGAAACTGCTCTTTTTCAAGAACAGCTGTGCCAGAACTATGGCTTGCCCAAGGTCATCCAACAGGTGCAAGTGGAGGAGTGGGGAATCAAACCTGGTTCACCCAGATTAGAGTCTGCGCACTTAACCACTACACCAGACTGGTACAGGCAGGGTTTGGTGGCAGTTAACCAGAGCAGCTTTTTCCCCACAGGATATGGCAGTGTGAATATAGCCCACTTTCCAATTTGTCCCAAATCCATGCTAAAGTAGCCTGAGTGGAAAAAGGAATCCTTCCTTCCTCCATCTCTCATGTCTATGGTTCATATTTCACAGCCCATGGGTGGGCAATGGCCCATCCAAATGGTTAAAGGGAACCTAGTGACACCATTCAAATCTTCTCTATGAGCCTAGAAGGAATATTCAGAATCTGGGTGGAATGGAATCAACAAATAAGGTTTATTAATGGAAATAACACAAGCAGCAGGCCTGGAGGATTAGCAAACTCGAACAGTCAAAATAATACCAAGCATTCAGCAATAATATTCTAGCCTGCTGCCCACTTAAAGAGCCAACTATTCCAAGAACCCACCCAGATTGTGCAATGTTTTCTACTCACGAAGGGAAAGCAAGAGGCCAAAGAGGTAGAGCAAGACAAAAAGTTTGAAGCAAGACAAAGTATATTTGGGTTACAGTTTCGAGGTATATTCTAGCTCCAATTGTAGGATGCTTGAATTAAAAGCAAAAGATTCTTTTCTTGTCATGCATAAAGGAAGGTCAAAAGAGGGAGGAGGATGGTCCAGAGCCTGGGTCCTGGAAATAATTCCGAGTGAGAAAGAGAGCTGAGTTCTCCCCATGAGAGGTGTGGTTGCAGGAAGTCTTGGTTACCTCATATAGCTGGGTTTTGGTGGACCATCCAAAGACATCTAAATTAGACCAGTCTGAATCAAGAACCTATTTCTGTGAAATGCTTATGTGGACATATTTCTTTCTATGGCAGAGTAAAAATATGGTAAGCTTCTTTGTGACCACGACTGCAATCATATGCAGAGTTACTCCATTCCAAGTTCATTGATTTCAACAGACTGGAGGAACAATGCATAGAATTGTACTGTTAGTGTCTTGGTTAATTGTTTAGAGAACATAAGAACATAAGAGTTACCAATGTTGGATCAGACCGAAGGCCCATCCAGTCCAACACTCTGTATCGCACAGTGGCCAGAAATGCCAGTGCCATCAGGAGGTCCACCAGCGGGGCCAGGACACTAGAAACCCTCCCACTGTTGACCCCCCCCCCAAGCACCAAGATGACAGAGCATCACTTGCCCCAGAGTCCCTATCTATACCTTGTGGCTAATAGCCACTGATGGAAGCCTGTTGGGCGACCTTGAGCCTACCTCACAGGGTTGTTGTGAGAAAATAGAAGATGGGACAAAAATGTTCTAAGCCACTTTGAGTCCCAACTGGGGAGAAAAGTGGCATATAAATAGATACATGCATGCAATGCACTCCATCTGATCAATTTGCTGAGGGTGTGTAAAATCCTTTGCATTCCCTTCCTACACATTTGTGTCAACATGCATATATGGGGAGGGGGACTATCCAATGCCAGCATCATGTCAAGTTGCACTAGCCACTGGCATCCCCATCTTAATGATACATGAACTGGGGCAGCAACACTTGGGGGTGAGATCACTGTTGCCAAATTCTCTGTTTCTTTCCTCATAAGCTCATTAATGCAACTTTATTTAAGCCTCTTGTTTATTCAAAGCTTTGATCATCTCAGTGTTTTGAACCTCCTCCAGAGCTTGTGTTCTTTTCTTTTTAGTCCACTGTTATTCATAGGTCAGTTAGAGAATACTTAATTATCCAGTCTTTAAAAGAAAAGAAAGTCTTGGAAAATGCTATGCATTGGAAGCTCTCCATAATTTTTTTCGTCTTTAACAAAGTAAAATATTTGCCGAGGACATTTCCAATCAATTTAAATGAAAGGCAAAGTTTTTATTAAAACCACCAAAGCTCAGGTTAAAATGTTCACTTTGGCTATTTTTCTGCAAAGGGAAGTGTTACAAGATCCAAAGACAACATACTGTAGGTTGATCCACTGATTTACTAACTGGTATACAGTTACACCAACACTAATTGCAATTTTATTTCTATTTCTTTCTGATTCTCTCTTCTCCTTGTGCTGTGAGAGGAAGACATTTTGACAGGAATGAGTAATGTAAGCTTTTGGAAGAATGGTCAGGATCCAAAATACATGAATGATCATCCATATATATATGAAGAGGCTTGTGTGTGTGTGTTTGCCCATACTGGCAGCAGCTTCATATATCTTCACAAAAGCCCTTTTAGGTTCAGGGAGACCATCCAGAGGAGAACCTTATGAGTTTTAAGGGACTATTATCAGAACTAAGAATTACCTAACTCCATGCATGTGTACTTCACAGACACAAAGACACAGCCTGGATCTTGGCCAAGACTTCCAAAATATTTTAATAGAACTTGTTCTTACATAATATTTTGGACAGCCTCCTGTGTTATCACTGTTTATTACAAGCAACATTTTGATTCCTTTATTTAAGAAAAAGTGCTTGGGCTCAAGTTGTCTGGAAACATCTAATCTCACAAGCAAGCAAATTGCTGTTTTACTGAGCGGTATGTAAGTCTGTTTTTGACCTACACAACTTGTAGCCCATCAAGCCAGTTTGTTGTAGTGGTTAGGAGCACGGACTCTAATCTGGGAGAACCAGGTTTGATTCCCCACTCCTCCACATGCAGCCACTGGTGTGACCTTGGGTCAGTCATAAATTCGTTCAGAGCTGTTATCTCAAGGGCAGTTCTCAGGAGAGCTCTCTCAGCCCCACCTACCTCACAGATTGTCTGTTGTGGGGAGAGGAAGAGATGGAGATTCTAAGATCAGGTAGTGAAGGGCAGGGTATAAATCCAATCTCTGGTCCTCAATTGAACACAGACCAGCAAATAAAATATGACAGACCCCACTGGTTTTGTTGTCCAAGGAAGGCAGCAAGAAAAGAAGTCATATTGAGTCACTGCATTTTCATTTATTTATTTCCTTTATACCCCACTTTTCTTCCCAATGGTGACCCAAAGTGACATATAACAGTCGCCTCTTCTGCATTTTATCTTCACAGCAATCTTGTGATATAGATTAGGATGTGTGACTGTTCCAAAGGCACCCAGCAATCCTCCATGACAGATGTGAACCTGGAGCTCTAATACATCATCATTTGAGGTAAAGCATTCACAAAGCTGATCCTTGCTGAGTTCAGTATACATGGGAACTGTGCACATGACTACTTCATTAAGGCCTAATGTAGCTGGGAGCCATATAGTTTGACACAGCTTCCAGAAGCTGAAACAGTTATGTGCAGTGTTCCCTCTAAGCTGAGTTAGTGTGAGCTAGCTCAAAGTTTTTTAGCCTCCAGCTCACAGATTTTTGTCTTAGCTCAGGAAGGAGGGCTCCAGAGCAAACTAATTCATGCAGTGGCCAAATCGCTCGCTCACAACTTTAATGCCAGGAGCTCACCAAGTAGAATTTTTGCTCACAGGACTCCACAGCTTAGAGGGAGCCTTGGTCATGTGATAAAAGGCATGCAAATCTCAGCTGCTTGCAGAATTATTAGTAGGACTAAACATTTCCATCCTGAGTGGGAGAAAGATTTCTTGTCCAGGTTTTCCCTACATCTGACAGCACTTTTCACTATCATTGCCCTCTGTTCTAACCATTTTATCTGCTTCTGAAAAAAGGGGGGGAAACTCTTCTGATCACCATATAAACACGCTTGGTTAAAATCAAACCAAGGCCACCCCAAAAATCTAGCCCCAAAGCACTTTGCAAGAAAATCATGGTCAAAAAACTGACTTGAGTCACAGGAAATATTGACCGTGGCTTACTTTATGTCTGAAAATATTTGAATCAATCTTTTTGAAAATAATTTGCTCCCTGGAAAGTGCACAGGCCCACCTGAACAATGTTCACTTTTGAAAACAGGGCATCTTATTATAGCCATTAAAGGAGGAGAGTGACTTTCTTCTTTACCACTTCCACTGGAAATTCTTGTTAACAATTTCATCTAGTGGTGAATTTTGGTTGTATGAGTGATCACTAAAGAAAGCAATTGGTTCCATGTTCTTGGAGGCCAAATACAGAGTTATAAAGAAGGAACAGCTTTACCTTTCATGACAAGCTGCAGAAACTGTGGCTGCTCTGGGTAAAAATCCCAAAAGCTTTTTAAATGCTTTTAAACTATGTATAACGAATCTGATTAATCTTTCTCCACTTACACAAGGAGTAACAAATATATCAAAAACAGAAAGGCTAAAAATACTCTGCAGCAGGCTTTGACAGTGTTAGGCCTGCTGTTTTACAACCTTTTCGAATTATTCTGCTTTGCACACCTTCAGGTGGCAAAGTATGAACTGGGGAAGGGGGGAGAACACGATTATATGACTGCATTACGTTTCTGGCCACCAAGAAGGTCTTTTGCTAGAAGGCTCCAACCTCAATAATTGAATTTGGCTCTCTACCTGCCATTCTTCCATCTCTCTCTTACACTTCTCAGTCAGCAATTCTGGGGCTATGCAAGGTCTCACAGGGAATCAGATTTGGCTCATAGTTCTTGACAATGTTGAGCCAGTTTGGTGAAGTGGTTAAGTGCATGGACTCTAATCTAGGAGAACCGGGTTTGATTCCCCACTTGCACCTGGCTGGATGACCTTGGGCAAGCTGTAGTTCTGGCACAACTGTTCTTGAAAAACAGCAATTTCTGTCAGAGCTCTCTCAGCCTCACCTACCTCATAGGGTGTCTATTGTGGGGAGGGGAAGGGAAAGGACTTTGTAACCTGCTCTGAGACTCCTTTGGGCAGTGAAGGGCGGGGTATAAATCCAATGTCTTCTTCATCTTCTTCTTCTTCTAATTCAGGACATCAGGACAGAGCATTTTGTAGAAGTATGAAGAGACAGCCCCATCAGTAAAGAAGACCAAGCCTACTTATGCACATTTCCCCTCAGTACATTTCTCCACTCACTTTACTGTACATTAACTTGCTATGAAGATATTTGGTAAGGAAAAGGAAGGCCAACAGATTAATCCTGTAATCATACTGGAGTGGACACTTGTTGTAACACCAAGAATTTGCTTGTAACACCAACCAAATTCAGACTGTAGGTCATCCTTTTTGGCAAAAGGAAATACTTTAAAGAGTCAAAACACTGGTCAGTATATTTTAAGACTTGCTGTATCCTACATGGATTTTTCTGTGGATTCCAGTGTTGGTAGAATATTATTGCTGTTTCTGCATCCATTTCTGCTTGGAACTTTCATGGTACGAGTCAAATCAGATCCGGCAGAATAATCTTTCAAAATGACTTTGAAAGTTAGGGATGGGCACAAACCAGAAAAATTAAGTTCAGTTTGTGGTTCATGGCATGCCTGGTTCATGAACCATGAATTGTCATAACTTTTAAGGGCCAAATGATCTGGTCAGTTCATGAGGTCCATGGTTCACTAGAACAGCCTCCCCCAGTGTGCTAGGGACACCAAACTCACAGAGGATCTTCTACCTACCTGTCTCTCTTCTACCTGCCCTCCATGTTTGGTGAGGATTGGATTTATGGGGTATGAGTTACAGCTCCCCAAAGAAGGTGTACCCAGGAAAGTGCTTTCTTGGGAAATGACTGCCTGTCATTTCCCCAGAAAGCACTTTCTTGGGGCACCTTCTTTGGGAGGGAGGCGTAACAGACCCCCTAAATCCAATCCTCACCAAACTTGGAGGGCAGGTAGAGGAGAGTCAGTTGGAAATCCTATGTGAGCTTTGTGTCTCTAGCTTCCACAGGATCCATTCTGTACACTCCACAGATGCAGGTTCAGGAAATTCTGTACACTCCTGAACCTCATTTTGACAGATGCAGGTTCAGGAGATTCAGGAGTGTATAGAACAGATCCTGTGCAAACTAGAGTCACCAAACTTGAAGGGCAGGTAGAAGATATTCAGCCAGAGATCCCCTGCAAGTTTGGTGTTTCTAGCTTGACCAGGACCCATTCTATACACTCCTGCATCTGCCAAAATGAACACCTGTCTTTGACACATGGTCATTTTGATAGGCACAGGTTCAGGAGTGTATAGAATGGATTCTGAGCAAGCTAGAGATATTAAAGTCACAGCGAACCTCCACTGGATGCTCTTCTACATGACCTCCAAGTTATGTTGCTTTGAAATTCTGTGAACATTTAGATTGAGCAGAGACAGTCTGTCTGGAAATGCATCCATTCATGAACCAGCATGAAGTTCCATAAACAGCTTGAAAGTTCACAGAAAGTTCCTGCCAGTTGACCTGCCACAAACTTCACTTTGCAAACTACAAACTGGCCAAAATTTATCACAAAATTTAGTTTGTGAGCTGGTTTGTGCCCATCCCTACTCATGGTAACTACGTGACAGTCCTTTAAAGATCAGAGCAAGGTACACTGGGCTAGCAGGAGATGAAGACCTCACCAGCTACTATAACCTTGAAATTCTTGCATTATATTTTGAAAGATTTCAGGTTTATTGTGAATGTGAGCTCAGGAGAACTGGCTGACAGTATGAAGAAGGTTGTGCAAACTTGAGCATTCAGCATCAGCTTATAAACCTTGTTCCAGTCCATGCTGAGGTTTATATTTGCAATAAGTATCAAACCAAATCCAGCCTGCATTTGGCCAAAGCTGGGGTTCATTGCACATAAATTCACACAACTCTACAGATGCCCCAGATAAATGGAGAGCCTTGGAGCCAGTTGAAAAATGTCAAGGTGTTCCAAGAAAAGCAATTTGTACTTTGCCAAGAATATCTTAAATGGAACTAACAATCGTTGAGGTCTGAAATCATTTTATTCTCCTGAAGTCATATAGTTAACTACAGCACACCCATTTCAAATACCTTCAGCAGCAGAAAAGTTAAGAAAAACAAAGACTACAAAACATTCACTGGAAATTGACTTGCTACCCAAAGCTTGTAATTCTGTTTTCCTTTTATTAAAGGGAATATCCAGTTTTCAAGACTATTTTTCACCATGGGTTTTTTCCTAATACAAATGTCCCAACCCATCATAAAATGGGTGATGATTTATGGATGGTGTTTTTTTGCTTCGCTTCCCTCTTTGAATTGTCAAAATGAGTATCTCATGGGGAAGGGAAAATGCTTCTGCACTGGAAATGACAAAACGATATTTAGGTGAAGAGTTTGACCTAAGGGGACAATAAACCATTTCTACAGCCTTTTCCTCATTATTGTATAATGCCAGGCACAAGGGCAGAAGATAGTGCTGAACTTGACTGAAATGCATTCTTCTCGGTGATGTGCAAAAATATGTGTATTTCTGTTTTCTGAAAAATTCTCATTGATAATGTGTTGCTTTTGGCTTTCTTCTGTGAGTTATGAATGTTTAGTTCTATTATTAGTCAGGTGTGAACAAGGCACTCTTATCTGATGAGAAGTGCAATCAGCCAAGCACCATTCCAATGGATAATTTTTCAACTGAGTGAAAGCACAATGTAGACTTTGATGAAATAGCCATTTTGGCTACTTTTGGCTCAGGTTAAAGTTTCTGTCTTCAGTACTTCATTTATAAAGGAAGATTTAAAAAAACACACCATATTTCATCCCCAATAAAATGAATTTCAGTGGGGACAAATGTAAAGTTCTGCATTTAGGTAGGGAAAATCAAATGCATAATTTAGGATGGGGGAGACTTGTCTTGGCAGTAGTATGTGCAAAAAGGATCTGGGGGTCTTAGTAGACCATACACTGAACGTGAGTCAGCAGTGAGATGCAGTAACTTAAAAGGCAAATGTGGTTTTAGGCTGTATCAACAGCAGTATAGTGTCCAGATCACGCGAAGTGATGGTATTGCTTTACTTTGCTCTGGTTAGACCTCACATAGAGTATTGTGGCCCCAGTCACACAGGCCGGATATCGTGGGAGGGAGGCATGGCTAATCGCCCCAGCGCAATTTGATGCGCGATTACGCGATCAGACGCACCGGCGGCACACCACCGGTCCTTCCCTCGGCACTGGTGGGTAAACGAGGGACCGGAGGGGGATGCCACGTGCCAGCGCGATCACACCACGGGCGTCTGGAGGCAGCCCATGGCAAACGTTTACTAGTACCTTGGAGGTACTAGTTTTTTAAGGCGCATTGTCGGCGGTAAGCCACAGGTGCGCTCCACTTCCCAGATGTTGGGGTGTGATCGCGCCTGGATAATCCGCCCACCATCTGTGCCTCTCCCGCAGCAACTTTGCCATGTGACCGGGGCCTGTGTTCAGTTTTGGGCACCACAATTTACGAAGGATACAGACAAGCTGGAACATGTCCAGAGGAGGACAACAAAGATGTTGAGGGGTCTGGAGACCAAGTCCTATGTACAAAGGTTGAAGGAGCTGGGTATGTTTAGCCTGAAGAGGAGATGATTGAGAGATGATATGATAACCATCTTCAAGTACTTGAAGGGCTGTCATATAGAGGATGGTGCAGAGTTGTTTTCTGTTGCCGCAGAAGGCTGGACCAGAACCAACGGGTTGAAATTAAATCAGACGAGTTTTGGCTAAATATTAGGGAGAACTTCTTGACAGTTAGAATGGTCCTTCAGTGGAACAGACTTCCTTGGGAAGTGGTGGGTGCTCCTTCTTTGGGGGTTTTTAAACAGAGGCTAGATGGCCATCTGATAACAATGCCAATTCTGTGAACTTAGGCAGATCATGAGAGGGAGGGCAGGAAGGGTTGCATCAGTGCTTAGTTCTTGTGGCCCTTTCTTACATGCCCAGGAAAATGCTGATCACCACTCCAGGCCAGTTTTGTTGGGGATCCTGGAGGTTTTCTGTCATCTTCTGGTCAGGGAACAGGAATCACTGAGGGCGTGGGGAGACTGTAGTTGTGAATTTCCTGCATTGTGCAGGAGGTTGGACTAGATGACCCTGGAGGTCCCTTCCAACTCTATGATTCTACCCCCTCCAAAATTATTGGACATTTTTTTTCAAAATTAACAAAGAGAAGTCAGATAAGCAGAAGACATGGTTTGCCATATTTCTCCCTGAGCCAATATTTCTGTTCTCTCCCTCGAATATTTTGCCAAGGGTCTGAAATGAACCAGAGCATTACATGGTAACCAGTTTCAGGTTTTAAATGGCCAGTATAAATGACAATGTGGAGTACTGGTCCCTTTTAACTTAGAACATTGTAGGTGTAGACTAAAGTAGATGGAAATGTTTTATGAGCGCTTATCATACATTTGCCTTCTGTTTTCATCCACAGTTGCTCTTTTGTTTCACAGGCATGAATTAAGTGATAGTTTCCAACACTGATTCTTCATCGCCTCAGAATTTAGAGCTGTTATGGAATATTATCAAAGAACCCCAAAAGATCAGGTCATAGTTCGAATTGCTGGAATATGCAAGGTCTATAGTGCAGCCTTATGAAGAAGATCTGAAGATCACCCTACAGAAGGACAGCTGAAGGACTGGTAGTTAGCACAGCTAGATTAGGGACTGCTCATAATTTCAAATTATATCCTTGCTGTCTCCTAATTGGCTCTTCTGGAGACTTCCTGCTCCTGCAGAACTTCCTTCTTCTTCTTGTTCCGCCTTCAGCAGTTAGGTTAGACAGTTAAGGCTCTCTCTCTTCTATGTTCTATGACAGTTTGTTCGTTAACAAACCTACTTATTTTTCTCTAAACACTCAGTGCTCCATTTCCTTGAATATTTAAACTCTGCCAACGCAAATCATGACCATCTTTGAACATATAATTCTGCATAAGTCATAAATGTTCTGTCTGCTTCATGTGACTGACAGGTGGTGCTCATTGTTTTTGAGTAATTTATGCCAGTTCCAGTGTTGTAGAAAATGTGAAGGGGGGAAAAACTTCATTGTGCATTGACCCAAAAGTCAAATATGTGTGTTCCAAAGGAGAATTCCTCAGTTCACTTAAGAGTTAGCCCGACCTTCACACGTTGCTCATACATTCTCCAAGCAGGAGGGAAGGAATACATGCTTCTACTTCATGTACATCAAGAACGTACATGAAATGGCATTTGCACTGGGGTGAGATACTCTCCCTTGTCTCTTTGTACAGAGGTGAACAAGACATGAATAAAGGCTGTTATCAATCCCCTTGTAACTTCCAGGCTTGATTGCAGCAATGTACTGTATATAAGTACATTCAAAGATGGTTTGGAAACTTCAGCTGGTTCAGAATATGGCAATCAGATTATAAACTGAGGTTGGCCATAGGAAACATATTTCTCCAGCTTTGAAAGAACTTCACTGAGTTCTGGTTTGTCTCCAAATGCAGTTCAACATATCACTTAAAATTCCCTAAATGGTCTGGAACATGGTTAGTTGAAGGGTTGCTTGCTCCCATTTCAACATGCCCATCAATTACAACTTCTTCAGAAGGTAAAGTTTATCCATTCAACCACATTTAGGAAAAACTATTATGTTGATTGTAAGATCCCCACACACCCGCACCCAGTTTTGTCACTTCTCTTTTATACTGAGTGGTCATTGTTTTTAATGTAGTTATTAGCCATGCAGAGTGTAGGAAGATTTGAGATGAAACCAATAAGAGAGGGGCAACAGCTCATTAAGCAGCAAAGAAAAAACACTTTCCTAACACCATTGTGTTTGTACTGTGTAGGCCAGTGGAGCTATTCTGGTTGGGGAGAAGCCTGTTGGGATCTGTTTTACAGGAGGAGGTGGACTGCCTGGACTAGGATTGGGAGGCACCGTTATACCTGGAGGGGAAGGAAGAGGAGGAGGAGGATAGGAGGAGGAGGAGGATTGGATTTATACCCAGCCCTTCACTTGGAGTCTCAGAGCAGTTTGCAATCTCCTTCCCTTCCTCTCCCCACAACAGGTAGGTGGGGTTAAGAGAGCTCTGAAGGCACTGCTCTGAGATAACAGGTCTGAGAGAACTGTGACTGATCCAAGGTCACCCAGCTGGCTGCACGTGGAGGAGTGGGGAATCAAACCTGGTTCTCCAGATTAGAGTCTGCCACTCTTAACCTGCATACCAAACTGGCTGGTGATGCTGTGGGACTGTCGCTCAGCCCCTTGGCCTCTGGCCTGTGGGTCCTGCAAGGTTCCATCTTGTCCCCCATAGTTTTTAACATCTACATGATACCACTGGGTGAGATCTTCTGGAGATTTCAGCTGTGTTGTTACCAACATGAGGATGACACTAAGTGCTATCTTATATTTCTTGCTGATCCCAGTGAGGCTGTAGTAACCCTGAACCAGTGCCTGGGGCATTTGGGGAGTAGATGCAGTCTAATAAACTGAAGTTTAATCCCAACAAGACAGAAGTGCTACAGGTGAGCAGAAGGCCTGACCTGGGACTTAAGGGTCACCCATTCTGGATGGGGTGGCACTCCCCTTGAAGGAACAGGTCTATAGTCTGGGGGTCCTCTTGAACCCAAGTCTATTGCTGATTCTGAATAAGCAGGTGGCAACTGTGGCCATGAGTGCTTTTGACCAGCTTTGACTGGTTAGCTGTCTGCAGCCTTTTCTGGGCAGGGAAGATCTGGCTACTGTGGTACATCCCCTGGTTATATCTAGATTAGATGACTGCTATGTGATAGACCTGAGTTTGGTTCTGTGGAAGCCACAAAGGCTTCTGGGTAGAGGAAATGTGCTGACCAACCTAATGACTGGTCCGGGCTGGTTTTCACATAGAATGGTATGTGAGAAAATAAGATCAAATGAGACAGTAAACAGAGCATGGTGACTCGGTTCAAGAGACTAGATAAAAGGCGTCTTAACAGGTTCTCACAGAATTTGTTTTTCTCTAAAGTAATGAAGCACGACTGTGTAGATGAGATATTAACTACTGGATGTGAGAGTTCATGTATTAATTAATGGATGAAAGAGTTGTATAACCATCACCTTTTTGTATAACCATTACGTTTTTGGTACATTCCAATGTGATTTCAGAGCATATATAAACTCTATGTGTAACCTAGCTACCTTGGGAAAAACTTGTATCGTTTCTCCCTGCTTTACTGCATTAAAGCTTTTCTTTTCTTTCCAGATTTGGTCCCCTTGTGTGCATTATTGGTGTGGACACACAAGGGTCCCTATTGGGCTAAGAGAATTGGTGTCTGAGGCAGGATCCACATTGATTTTCACCTGATGCAGAGGCAGACAGGTAACCAATCAGACCTTTGTTGTCCATGGGTCATGTCTCTTCAACCACAGGCTATTGGGATGCTGGGTGACACCATGGGTCTTGTCTGTATAGACTGAACCTGGAATGAATCGCGGTAACAAAGGACAGGTCCCAACTTAATACGGGTAAGCACTATGTTCCTTGGTGGAGGAGTTATTATTTCTGGGCTGGGGGTTATAATTCCAGAGGTAAATCCCCATTTGGTGATATAAAGGGGCACACAGTTGCCCTTGCAGAGATGGGTGGAGGAAGTTCAAAGAATCCCTTGGCTCTGCTGGACTGTATGGTGAAAAATTGGACTAAGATTGTGGGCCCTGGGGAAGGAATAGCAGAACATGCACCCCAGAGACTGGTTAAATGCTGTACTATCTTTTGGTTGGATTATACTTCAGATAATGGTGGAAAATGGCCTATGGAAGGCATCTAATCAATTTGTGTTCTAATTTGGGATCTAATCAATTTGTGTTCAAGGGAAGGTATGACAGATGAAGAAATGTATATAAGTTCTTTGATGTATGCCATATCAACACCAGATATGTTGGGAGGATGTACCCCACCTGAGAAAATTCATGCAAATTCTGGCTATGAATGCTTAGTATGTACCTGTAACCCTAATTCCGATTGATATACAGTATAAATAGGGTTGCCAAATGGGCCCGGGGGGCAGGGAATCCCCCACTTTGGAGGCCCCGATTTCTGCCCCGGACGAGCCCGGTTTTCCCCCCGACGAGCCCGGCCATGCCCCCAACGTCAGCAACGTCGCACGTCACTTCTGTTGACGTGCTGCAGTACACACGCGCATCGTTGCAACCTCCCAGATGCCGGCAAGGCTCCCCCGCTCCAAGGGGAGAGTCGATTTGGCAACCCTAAGTATAAAGGGCATAGAGAAAAGACAGGAAAAGAGGAAAAGAAGGACACAGAGGGATGAGTTAGACTCAGTAGATGGGTAGACAGGGGCTGTCTGGTTTTCGGGGCCACCTCCAATATAACCTGGATTACCTAATGGAGCCGCTCCTACAGCTGGCCTACAAGAGCAATGACAGTCTGGCTACACTGTGGACACATAATACCCTCTTAGGGACAAGTTCCAAGGGGAGAAATCAGGGATCCAGGTACCATTTACACATGCTCCATTTATTTTATAATCCACAGAACAGTGATTTACACCCACCCTGATGCCTGTTCCATTGCAACTCCAGCAGGCTAGTCCCAGTTTCACAAAAACCAGTCTACAAAAGTGATAATCTGATATTCCTCATTGCCTTGAAACTCAGACCTGTAAGCAGCTTAGAAAGCATGGGAAAACCTACAGCACTGTCCTGGCGCATTTAATGACAAATCCAACACTTCTGACAAATTTAGGGTCTGGGCCAGGCTTACATGGGGCTACCCTTGAAAAGTGTTTGCAAAATTCAGTTGGTACACAATGCTGCAGCCAGGATGTTGACTAGAGCTGGTTGTAGGGACCATACAACTCCTCTTTTGGCTCATCTACACTGGCTCCTGACTGATTTCTGGGCACAATTCAACATGCAAGTGCTGTCCTTTAAAGCCCTACATGGTTTGGGATCAACATACCTGAAAGACCTAATCCTTTATGAATCTACACGACCACTATGGTCATTTTCAGAGGACCTGCTTCAGATGCCCCCGCCTTCTGAGATTAGGCGGGTGGCAACCCAGCAGGGTGTCTTCTCAGTAGTGGCACCAAAACTCTGAAATCCCCCACTGGAGAGTCATCTGTCCCCTTCTGTTGCCATCTTCCACCAGTAGGTGAAGACTTGTTTGTTTTGTGGCATTCCCTTAGTGATCCCCCTTTCCTCCCCAACATTTTCATTAATTTTACACTCTGTTTGAACTTGTTTTAGTTATCTATTTGTGTGTTGGCTTTTAAGATGAGATTTTAATTTGTGTGTTTAATTTTTTTTTTATCTGACTTGAAAGTAGAAAGGTAGGGTAGAAATCTTGATGATGATGATGATGATGATGATGATGATATCTTGATCCAGCATTATTCAAACATACTATATTTTCCCACTCTTATATAAACAATGTAAAAATATGATATTTGATTAAGAATATATTTTAATGCAACTATTTTAAATCAGATAATTATATCTCCATAAATTATATCTCAGTGCTTTATTTTAGGAGTGTGAAAAACCAGTTAACAATGTTTGAAACACTAGGTCAGTGTTTATTAGCAGATATGGACTTACTGCTGTAAGAAGGCAATTAATTTGAAAAGGGCAATGAACTAACAGGATTTAGGAGAAAAGCTGTCTGCATCCTCCTTCCACTTAAAAACTATGAAATGGAACTCCAAATGTTTCTTCTGCTGCTGCTTTCCATAATCACCTTAACAAATCCATCTTTCCCCCTCTATTTTAAACAATGACCATAAAAGGTAATGTATGTATTTCTTCTTATACAGTTTCCTTTTAACTCAGAGATGTATGAAATATGAATGAGAACTCTTCTGCATTATTAAGTGTTTACTAAGTAAAATATATTTCTTGGTGTTTTATCAGGAAGTTGGCCTACCAGTTAATCATCATAAATGAAGAACCTGGAGACAGACATTATTGTGATATGTCGCGGTTACCACAGTATGAACACAGAAGACTATTTAGAATTTGCTGGCCATTTGTAAACTCACAGCAAGTCACACAACATCATAGAATGAGCTAAACTTGGATCTCATCCAGATAACCAAATGGAAACATGGGGTAGCACATGGATGCTTGACTTGTGGTAAATTTATAAGCTACCACACATAAACAGACTTCTTCATCTCTGAAGTGTCATTAAAGCTTGAGCCTTCAGAATAAGTTCACACAATCATGTTTATTAAGCGATAACTTCAGTTGATCTGAACATTCCAATCAGTATGTTCTTATGTGCACACAACCCTTCTCAAAGGAAGGTAGTCATTTGATTGATTACCATTTCAGTGAATTGCACACATTACCCTTCAGTGTTTTCGGGGGGGAGGGGAGATCAATTTTTTAAAATTTGGTTTTATATCCCCCAGACAAACAGCCCTCCCCCAGTTGCCTCTGCCAGCAAAAGCAGCACAGGAGGTGTAATGTATCCAGTCCAGGCTGCGTGGCCGGCTTGGGCTCCACGCGGTCAGACACAAACGTCGAGCTTCGCTCCAAGAGACAATGGACTATGCAGATCCTAGCCCGCTCCAATCAGGGGGCTGGGTTCCCGGCCGAGAGCCTATGGGACTCTCGGCCACTATAAATAACCTATTGGGAAGTAGGGGTGTGTTTTGGGTGGCGGTTTCTCAGGTGATATAAGCCGACCTGTGAGCCGGCCAAAGACGTCTTGTTCCTGATCGAATAAAGTACGCTTTGCTGAAATCACTCTCCGTCTGCGTACTTTTCAGGAGGAAAGCTGGAAGCCCCTCCTCCCTGCAGTGCTTTGGAGCCCAATGGAGCAGCAGAGCAATTTTAAGTCAAGCTGCACAAATTAACTTGTTTTGAGGAGAGTGCTTTCCAGACTGGGCGAGCTTGATTGGTTTCATTTTATCATTTTAGTGTCACATGTAATGTCTTGTTTGGACTTAAGGTTCTGGCTTGGAGTTCTGTCCTGTGGCATGTCGATGTTTACACAAAACAAACCACATTTGGTTCATAATATATTGAAAAGGAACATGGAGTCACTGCTATACTTGGAATACTGATGACCTTAATTTTTTTCATTGATACAGACCCTGGAACATTAATTGACCATAAAGAACAGATTGATTGGAGCCATTCTTTAAATAAAACACTAGCAATTATCCCATGTGCCCTAATCTGGATGGCCTAGGCGAGCCAGATTTCATCAGACCTTGATTGGGAGACTATCAAGGAAGTCCAGGGTTGTTATGAAGAGGCAGACAATGGCAAACTACCTCCAAACATCTCTTGACTTGAAAACCTTATGGGATCACCATAAGTCAGCTGTGACTTGATGGCACTTTACAGATACAATTATCACATGCTATACCACTTCGGTTTTGCATTCTGGATATAAATCTAACCACTAAACTCTAATCAGAAAAATAAAAAGCCTTTCTATGTGGCCCATTGTAATTCACTACACTTTTTAAGAGCCTTAGAAGTGCTGTACCAACAACTAAAGGGATTTGAAGAGTTAATTTTTCACAGAGCCAGAGAGTCTTGAGTGACAGGCTGCTCCAGGCAATCTGATTGGTTGGCATCAGTTGAGCAAAAAAAAAAAAGTATTGAGAGAGCTGCATGTTGAGGAAAAGTCAGTCAGATTCCTGCCTTTGCTGTGAAGAGACATGAACTGAGACCATGTATAAATACCCCTGTCAAAAAAGGTTTAGTGCTGACAGAGTCAGATTTGTGTCTTGACTGAATGTAGTCTGAATTCAGCATTTTGAATGCAGACTGGAGTACTGGGCAAGGAAGTGGGTAGTAGAGAAGACTCCCATTCAAGCCAAAGGAAAGGGGATAGATCTTGTAGAGAAAGAAGAAGATTCCCTACTCAGTAAAAAAGGGAGAGTTATCTCTGAGGTGTATAGAGATCCCTGATCTGGTGTAATTAGGAACTGCCTGTAAAGACCTTAAAAGTCAGTCAAACACTCAAGAAGAGTACTGGTGTTCCAAAGAGAAGGGGTTTGGATACTGGGAAGAGGGTACCAGCCTTCTGGGCACCAAAAAGAGTCAGCGATTATACAAATAAAGAGTATTAGAGTATACTGGAACAAAAACCTCTCAACATAAAGATGTAAGTACCGGTAACTGTGAATAATTTAAGAATATCTCATTGGCCTGATATATAAGAACAAAAGTCTGTGCTTGTAATAGTTTTACTCAGTAATTTTAACCCTTGATTTCACCTGACTTTCCCCTTTGATATTAAAATAAAACCTTTTGATATTTTTGAATTTTAAAAGCCTTTCATGTGCCATTTTCAAGGGTTTAAGTTAAAGGGCAATCCTATCCCTCCCCTCAAGTTCCTGGCCTGAGCAAATAGCCAAAATATACTTACAGGGTGGGACAGACAGGGTTTCTTCAAGGGAAGAATAAACATGTTACAAGGGCTGCTCAGTCAGTGAAAGGAAACAGAAACGGAGGGGAAATCTTACCTCTGAGAGAGTGGACAGAGCCCATCACACCCATCCTGATTAACCACAGCTCTGAGAAATTATATATTCACATATAGATTTCATTCTGCAGCAAAATATTACTCCTAATTCTTAGCACATTTGTGCCCTGTATTGTATGGAAAGCACTTCTTTCCTGTCACACCAAATTTTCTTATTTCAATGTACTGTCAGATTCAAATGTTGTATCCTAGTTTATGAGCTGGCATAGAATTCAAATTCATATTGCCACAAGAGGATTTGTCTTATTTTGTAATGAAACTTCCTTTCTCTGAACGTGAGACACACAACCATTCGTAGCCCCAAATTTTAGCAAAATCTGGATCCAAGTTTAGACTTCACTGGAAAACCCATTTTCTTTGGTTTTCAGCCTTACCACTTCCTAACTATTTTAGTAGCAACAAATATCCTGTTTCAAGAGAAATGTGCCAAGATACAATTTGAACTGCTAGTGCCAGAAACAGTCCATATTAAGACTCATCAATAAGGATGGGCATGAACCTAATTTTTTGCAGTTTGGTTCATGACTGAACCATGAACAGAACCATGAACTTATATGAGCCAGGAGGTTGGTTCATAACCCCTGCTTTCTGCTCCCCACCACTTTTGCCAGGAAGCAGAAAGCAGGGGGTTGAATAGCTCCAAGCCATTTAAAGCAAACAGTTGAGCAGCGCTCCACCACTCAGCTGTTTGGTTTAAATGGCTGGGAGCCATTTAAACCACTGCTTTTTGGTCCCCACAGCAAGCTGCGGAGAGTAGAAAACAGTGGTTTAAATGTCTGGGTGCTTGACCTAAGAAGTGTTCTCTGTGCAGCTCAACTGTTTAAAGGGGCTTTCCTGGGCAGTGCTGGCTGTCCAAGAAAGCCCCTTTAAACAGTTGAGTTGAACCGAGTAAAGGTTTGTTGCTCAGCTGTTTGGTTTAAATGGCTCTCAGCTGTTTTTCATGAAGAGCAGAAAGCAGGGGTTTAATCTCCTGCTTTCTGCTCTTCACAGACAGCCATGAACTACATCAAAATTCATGAAAGTTCGTGGTGATTCTTCAGTTTGTGAACATTGCTTCACAAATCATGAACTGGCCAAAATTCATGAAAAACTTAAGTTTTTAACTCATCAAGACAAATGTGCATATGTACCATCAAGTCACAACTAACTTATGGTGATCCCAGCAAAGGGCTTTCAAAGCAGGTGAGAACCAGAGGTGGGTTCTCATTGTCTTCCTCTGCAGAGTTTTCCTTGATGGTCTCTTGTCCACATACCAAGTGTGCTTAGCTTCTGGGATCTGATGGGATCATGCCACCTTCCCTGCTGCATACACACACATATATAATTTAGGAATCAGAGGGACTGTGCCACAGACAGCTACTTGGCCAAAACCATACATGAGTTCATAGAGAATTGGAACCCAGGTCCAATTTTAACACTGCAGTACTGAAACCATACTACTTGTGTGTGCATGTACATGTGCATGCACAAGAGAGAAAGAGAGAGAGAAAGGGTTGGGGAACAAAAGCTGGTATATCTGAAGACTGAGCATACAGAGTGAGCATGCTGAGATTGTAAAAAATATGAAGAGTAAGCATGCTCAGGGATCATAACCACAAAGTACAAGAAACAAGAGAGTGGAACTAAACAAATTAACATTGTCACATCTTCCTATCTCAGGATCATATGACTTTGATGTTAAAATCCCTACAGCCCTGAGCTTCTAATGAACAACTTACAGAACCATTTTAAAATGGTGGTGGTGATGAGCATGGAACTGCCATGCCCCAGTTACCTGTAGAAGCACTCCTGTCCACCTGATGAAAAAGCAGGCATGTCTTTCCCCTTCTGTCATGCATACGGTACAATGTATGAGCCAAACACTCCACATTAACATCCAAGCAGCAACCCAGAGTGTCTTCTCATGTAATAACTTTTCCACTACCCCTTTCTGAGACAGATGGATTGTATAAGAAGGGTGTCTTTGCCTCAGGATACAGTGACTGACGGCTTTGTTACACTAGCTGCACAGTGGAAGGGATGAAATGTGACTGCTCTTCCCCTGTGGAAAAGAGAGCACTGCTTTAGGTAACTCATGAAGCGGAGACATGAGGTGCCATTTTTGGAAGAATGGCTATTTTTTGTGAATGCTCTGGCATGAGTTGATATTACAGCCTATCCTCTTCCAGAAAATGTTCAAGATGTGTAGCCGTGTTAGTCTGTCAGTAGCAGTAGAAAAGAGTAAGAGTCCAGTAGCATCTTAAAGACTAACAAAATTTGTGGTAGGGTATGAGTTTTCATGAGTAACTGCTCACTTCACCTATCTGAAGTGAGCAGTGACTCACAAAAGCTCATACCCTACCACAAATTTTGTTAGTCTTTAAAGTACTACTGGACTCTTACTGTTATGTCTTGAGAGACATAATGGTAAAAGCTTGAGCTACCATAGCTCATTATGCGGATTGTAAATACTGACCAATGGTGTGTATTCTGGAGGGAAGGGTTTTGATTGGACGTTATGTAGCAATTGTGATTGGATGTAACAAACCTAATGTGATTGGTTGTTGTGCAACATTGTAGGTGTGGCTATCTCAGCCAGAATTGTATATAAGTTGCCTTTTTGCCTATGGAAGTTGTCTAGCTGGTCTAGCACCTACAAGGCTGAGCCTTCATGCTGTTATCACCGAAATAAAGCTGAAATCACTTGTTGAACTGTTCCTCCGAGTTAAGTGTCATACTTAAAATCTGGCGATGAGGATGGGATATAGTGGGTAGGCAGCCCTGCTATTTGGAACAACGGAGGAGGTTCAACCACTGGCGAGCCACCGACGGAGCAAGGTGCTCCTGTGACCCCTGAGAATGAGCTCCAACAAGCAGTTCGAGCCGTTCGAGCGAGAAGCCCTGCTGTGTTCTTGTGGCAAGGAGGTGTTCGATATCGCCCGTTCGTTGGTGACGCCCGCCGATATCAAGACAGTGCCATATGCGACGCTGACGGAGAAGTTAAAGGCACATTTTTCACCACAACCTTCCGAGATCGCTTCCCGGCACGCCTTCTATGAACGACGACAGGGTCCCCGGGAATCTGTGGCTGAGTTCGTGGCGGCACTTAGAAAGGCGGCAAGGCCTTGCAATTTTGAAAACTTGGAGAAGGCGTTGCATGACCGTGTGGTATGCGGCCTGAGAGATGCACAATTACATCAGCGTCTATTTGCTCGCAAGGCCCTCACTTTCAAAGACGTGTTTGAGGCGGCCGTCGCCGCTGAGGCCGCCGAGAAATCAACAAGGGAGGTGTGACAACGCCCTGGTCCGGCAGAGCAATGCGTTCATCACCAAGCAACCGCTGATGAGGCCGTAGAAGACGTAGATGATGTCAGAGAAGCTCACTCCCACCACCCGCAGCAGACCACAGTGAGACCTGCGAAGCCTGCGCAGCAACGGCCGTGCATAGGCTGTGGCAGGAAGCACGAGCGTGACACCTGTTGGGCCAAAGAGCTGATCTGCCGCGCTTGCGGAAAGTGCGGGCACATCGCCCGAGTGTGTAAAGCAAAGACAAGATCACCGCTGCCAGCGCGGAAGCCTTCGAATGACGTTCGGGACAAGGTCAACGCAACCGGACCAGCCGCCCACCAGCCCACCGGACCCCGACGAGTCTCCAGGTCTTCGTCCAGCTGCAAGTTCTGCTCCTCGACGGTCCTGACAACGGGAGGAAATGACCGGCAGAAGATCGTCGTCACCCTGTGTCTGGATGGCGTACCCTGCAATTTCGAGGTAGATTCCGGGTCAGCTCGGACCATCATCTCAACGCAGACCCTCGATCGCCTGTTCCCCACAAGAAGCCGCAGACGACTCCTACAAACCGACGCCCGACTTGCCAATTTCCAGGGGCGCCGAATACCGCTGGTAGGGGAGGCAGAATTTGAAGTTCGATTTAAAGGGTTTTGTGCATCCCTGTCCTTGATTGTTGCTGAGGGGAACAGGGTGAGTTTATTGGGGCTCGATTGGTTCGTCCCACTGGGAATCTCTGTTACTGGCGTTAATAATATGGTATGTGATGATAAATGGAAATGTGTGTATGACAAGTTTCCTCAAGTCTTTGCAACAGGGTTGGGAACCTACACAGGTCCCCCGGTTTCCTTTGATTTAGACCCCCTGGTGAGGCCTATTCGCCTCAAATACAGGAAGGCACCAATATCGATGCGGCCAAAAATAGAGGCCGAATTAGACAAGCTCATCGAGCAAGGGGTTCTGGAGCCAGTTGCCAGCAGCAAATGGAAAACGCCAATTGTTACTCCTGTAAAATCAGATGGCTCCATTAGGATTTGTGCTGACTATAAATGTACAATTAACAAAGCGTTGCAACAACATTCATACCCCGTACCTGTTATATCTCATGTGTTGGCCTCATTGGGGGGGGGAAGGTGTTCGCTAAACTAGACCTCACGCAGGCATATCAACAACTGTTGGTGGATGACAAAACAGCCGAGGCACAGACAATCATTACGCATAGGGGGGCTTTCCAGGTCAGACGCCTCCAGTTTGGTGTAAATGTAGCGCCGGGGATTTTCCAGGGTCTAATGGAAGGGTTGCTGCGGGGTCTAAATGGTGTAATACCTTATTTTGATGACGTACTTATTGCGGGGGCAGACGATAAGGAGCTACTTGAACGGGTCAGGGCAGTTCTGGAATGATTCAAAAATGCAGGTTTGAGACTCAAAAGGTCTAAATGTGCTATAGGGGCTCTGAGTGTCAAATTCCTTGGTTCCAAATTGACGAGCACGGGGTGCACCCAAAAAAATCAAAGGTGTCGGCAATACACAATGCCCCCAGGCCACAGTCAAGAAAAGAGCTCCAGTCCTTCTTAGGACTACTTAATTTTTATCACTCATTTATTCCCCACAAAGCGTCTGTTGCACAACCCCTCCACCAACTATTGCATAAAGGTGCCAACTGGGTTTGGGGCCAGAGGCAGGAGGCCGCCTTAAAAAATGTAAAAGCTCTCCTCACATCTGAGGCAGTGTTAACGCATTTTGATGAAAGTAAAATGTTGGTTCTAGCAGCCGATGCGTCACCTTACGGTATTGGGGCAGTATTAAGCCATTGTATGGCCAATGGGTCTGAGGCGCCTGTAGCCTATTATTCTAGGTCATTGTCTGGGGCTGAAAAAAATTACGCCCAGATTGACAAAGAAGGTCTGGCCATAATTGCGGCTGTGAAGAAGTTTCACGATTTTGTGTATGGGCGCAGGTTCTTAATCGTGACTGATCACAAGCCCCTCTTGGGCATTTTCGCTCCCGACCACCCAACACTGAACATTATTTCTCCCCGTATGCAACGCTGGATGCTATGCTTATCTGCATACGAGTACGATTTGGAGCACAGGCCTTGGAAGGCTATCGGCCACGCCGACGCTTTAAGCCGTTGTCCCTTGCCAGAAACTGTTGATCCGACTCCAGCGCCGACGGCAGATGTGTGTCTTCTTGATGAACTCCCTCAGTCTCCACTGCGGTCCGGAGACGTTGCTACCGCCACGAAAAAGGACCCTGTGTTGACGCGAGTATTAAACTGGGTGTTGAGGGGGTGGCCAAGCGCCGTTGTTGAACCGGAATTTAAGGCATACAAAATGCGGCAAACTGAACTCTCGATTTCCAAGGGGTGCATTCTCTGGGGACATAGGGTGGTGATCCCTCCAAACTTGCGGGGGAGGGTGTTGGAGTCCCTGCATTCAGGTCACCCAGGGATCGTCCATATGAAGGCTCTGGCCAGAGGGTACTTATGGTGGCCAGGGCTAGATGCGGACATTGAAGAAAGGGTTCGAGGCTGCTATACCTGTCAACAATCTCGGCCAGAACCAACACACGCCCCACCTTTAGCTATGGAGAGAGCTGAAAAGCCTTGGTCAAGGCTACATGTTGACTTTGCGGGCCCGATTCATGGGCAAATGCTATTGGTGGTGGTGGATGCACACTCAAAATAGCTCGAGGTAGTCCCCATGCGAAGCACAACGTCGGCGAACTTAATAAAGGCTTTGCGCCAATTGTTTGCCACCCACGGGCTACCT
>NW_015167569.1:333088-345404 GCF_001447785.1 Gekko japonicus | reverse complement strand
CAAAAGAGTCCCTCGCCAGGCTGCCAGGCGATGACTGGGTCTACAGAGTGGCTGAGTTCCTGTTGCGGCAGCACATCACACCCTACTCAGCCACAGGGAGAAGCCCGGCCGAGCTTTTCATGAAACGCAAACTAACTACCTTGCTTGATTGGTTACATCCCGACCTGGATGTCAGCCGAGAGAAGGAGGCTGAAACTCCAGAGCCTACAAGAGAGTTTCAGCCCGGAGACTTAGTTTTCAGTAGGAATTATGCTGAGGGTCACAGGTGGCTTCCAGCTGAAGTCACCGACCGACTGGGCTCACGAATGTATGTGGTCCAGCTACCTGATGACTGTAGGGTACGCCACCACATTGACCAACTCCGACAATGATGGGCTCCCACAAACCTTGGGTTCGAGTCCCACGTGCCTCCGGAAGTGGTGAGTGCTGATGGTTCTCGTTTAGAACCGGGGTCAGGGCAGACCCCTGCACTCTCCGGCCCTACCGAGCCAGGTAACCCCGCAATACCACTTGCTGACCCTGAGCCAGTCCCCATACCTGACGAAGCCCCCACACTGCGCAGGTAACAAAGAACCCGAAGGGCCCCTCCCTATCTTTCAGACTATCAGTGTGATGCCATCTAAGGGGGGAGGAGTTTTATGTCTTGAGAGACATAATGGTAAAAGCTTGAGCTACCATAGCTCATTATGCGGATTGTAAATACTGACCAATGGTGTGTATTCTGGAGGGAAGGGTTTTGATTGGACATTATGTAGCAATTGTGATTGGATGTAACAAATCTAATGTGATTGGTTGTTGTACAACATTGTAGGTGTGGCTATCTCAGCCAGAATTGTATATAAGTTGCCTTTTTGCCTATGGAAGTTGTCTAGCTGGTCTAGCACCTACAAGACTGAGCCTTCATGCTGTTATCACCGAAATAAAGCTGAAATCACTTGTTGAACTGTTCCTCCGAGTTAAGTGTCATACTTAACACTTACTCTTCTTTACTGGAAAATGTTCAGACTGTGGGTTGAGCCAGGATGTGGTGAGCTCGAATAGATGTCATATCATTCCTACAGGTTGACAAAAAAATTCCATGTTGTATTGACTTTACCATTTCTCTGCT
Source organism: Gekko japonicus (assembly GCF_001447785.1). Taxonomy (NCBI): domain Eukaryota; kingdom Metazoa; phylum Chordata; class Lepidosauria; order Squamata; family Gekkonidae; genus Gekko; species Gekko japonicus. Next base: position 344,296 of record NW_015167569.1, on the reverse strand, counting down.
CCATTTTAATTATTCTACAAATCAATGGTGTAGTTACCATGGAAGCAGCTTGTTTTCCTGAAGATCAATATGTTTTTTTCTGCTGGTATGTCTCTTACAATTTCCATCAAAACCAGAGTCTCTAGTTGTTTACATCCATGCTTGAGCAGTTCCCTACCAGTCTGCTGAGCTGCTATATGATTTCAAGGTTTTGATGGTGACATTAAGAGTGTTCAGGTACTTGGATGGCAGCTCTGTGGCTAAGAATGTTGGACCCGCATGTGACAGCACTCTTGTTTCCAAAACTGTATCAAACCAGTGGACTGGCAGATTATCAGGGCAAGAAATCACACTGCCTTGACTGGGATGGAAAATCTCACAACCACTCATGGTCATGGAGGGAAAGGGAGTGGAAAAATGAAGAACCTTATGCCACATATCATAGGAGGAAGAGGGTTAAGCTGCATTTTGGGCATGCTTCTATTCAGCTAAGTACTATTTAAAATTACGACTGAATACACCACATTCATTTTCATTTCCTGTCCAGACTGGTGGGTAGGATTGATGTGAGATACCAGGCAACTGCTCACCTCTCTCTCAGAACAAAGATAAAAGTGTTAAACTCATTATCTTTGCCTGGGGAAAGAGAGGGTGAATCCACCAGTTGGTGAGGCTGCTTGGTCCCTTACAACTGTTAGGGCGTTTTATTAACCCCCCGCCCACTCCCCCCCCCAACTCAGTCATCACTGACCCTTAGATTGGATTTGCATAGGCTGCCATTTTAAGGAGGTGGTGGGAGTGGTGGCCATTTTAGGTGGCAGGGCAACCATCTTAGAGTGGTCCCTGTAGGAGGAACTTGATAGTGGCCATTTTGAGAGGGTCAGGGTGGCAGCCATTTTATAACTGCTTAGTTTAGCAATGGCCATTTTAAGGTGCTCACTTTCCAAATGTATAGGGACGGCATTGGAAACAGGGAGGTTATGGCATCCAGGAAAGGACAGGGCCAGTCTAAGGGGAAAGGACCTGTACCAAAGGTACCCAAAAAAGTTGTGCCGGCCCCTTCGGTAGTCCCTTCATCTTCTGAATATGAGGATGAAGTGTGGGAGCAACAGATAATTTTAGATAAGCTGGCAGCTCTGGAGCAAGCCAAAGGAGCTGCGGCTGCAACCCCTACTGAGACTGGAGTTAGGCTGAAAGGAAAAAATTCTGGGATGAGGTGCTTAAGCGCTTATCTTCCACTGCGTCTAGATCTGAGGACGGTAAGGATGTTGATAGTGCTGATACGGTGCCGTCTGGCGCATCTGGTTCAAATGTTGGGGATTCTGCCACAATCGTGGTGGCAGATGCTGAGCAACCTGGTCCCATTGGTAAGGGCGATATGGATGTGGATGTGCAGCAGAACACATTTTGGCCATGGGGACCTTGGGGACTGACACCTGACACAACACATGATTCCTCTGGCACTAGTCAGTCCTGGGCATGGGGCCCGCCCCCTATGGGCGTGCAGGCCCCTTGGGGAACCTTTTCACCTCCAGCAATGGGTATGCCAGCTAGTCCCTGGGGGGCTTGGAGTTTCTCCCCACCTTGGGCTAATCCTTATGAGGCAGCATCTGCAAAGGCTATGCCCTTTGGGGATGCGGCTCTGCCACTGGGCGACCATCTCTGACCTGCGACCAGGGAAAAGTTTTGTAATCGGGAGTTTGTGGATGTCTTCAGCCTTCTTTACCGAGAGGTGGAAAAAGAAAGATAAAGAGGAGCTGGATGATAAGGACAAGGAGATACTGAGGAGGAGGAGAGTATATTGGACCTGGGCCAATTGGTTGCCTGGGTTCATTATTTATGCGGGAGTGATCTCACGGGTGCAACATTGGAAGGCCGCAGCGCTGTTCCAATATCTGGATATCATATATAAGGCCTACACTGGCTTTACTGGCCTGGCCTGGCTCCAACATGATGAGGAATTTCGTATGCGAGCTGCTATGAATCTGGCGCTTCCGTGGGATCAGATTCATCCCCACCTCTGGTTGCAGCTCATGTCCCAGGAAAGGCCCAATGTGGGTGACCATTTGCATAGCGGGCATATGGTGCATCACCTGCCAGCTGGTTCCAGTTCTGTCTCACCCCACAATGAAGCAAAATACATCTGGAACTCTGGCTGGGCATATAGAGAAAAGCAGCTGGGACAAGGGGGTTCTCTGCAAAGGCAGATAGCGATGGGTTAAGTGTCCCCCTGCATGAAACTTCTCAATTACAAATCATGTACATGCAGCCCCCAACAGCTGTTTGGCAATGACTGGGGTTCCCAAATCTTGGTCTTCTGCTGAACATCTGGTTCAGGCCTCAGCTTTCAGTATTGAGTACAAGAACACTGCACGCGTTCTTGTCTGCTGAATCTGTATTTGAGTGTGTATATTTGTATATATCTAGTCAAACTGGATGGTTGTGTGAGTCTGTATATGCAGGTATACATTTTAGACATGTTTTATGTCTATGCATTGGTAACATGTGATATTGACCAATAGTACATTTTCATGCATGCATAATTATAGACAGGCCTCGTATACTTTAAAGTTAGCTGTATTTTGAACCTATATGCTGTTCTAAGCATGTGCAATCAGCAGCATTAATTTGCCGGTGTCATTCATCATGTTGATGCATGCTCACAATTTATATGACAGTTCCTGAGCAGCAGTGTGAGAACATGAAAATTGTTTGTGATCCAATTTAAAACACTGGATTAACATCAACACACTGAACTCTGAGATTCAGAAAGGCAAAACAGGCAAGAGGCAAGGCTGGAAGCCATACATCCTCAACCTCTTTCTCAACCACCCCAGCAGGTTTGAGATGACCAAGGAAAGCATCCCATTTATAAGTTATTTTTTCCCCTGTCTGGTAGCTTGAAAGGGCCAGGGTAGGAGGAGAAAGGGAAGGGGGCAGACATGAGATAAATATCTGAGAACATCAATGTACAAAATATTTGCAATCCAATTCAGAACACTTAAAGCATTAAAAAAACTTCCAGTGTTTGAGGGTATTTCTCATAATTTGCAATTCTAGAAGAACTTCCGGTACGGCGCGATGACATGGCAGCGTTTTGGGATGCTCCCAAGCCGCCCAATCCTCGTTTGCTCTTTTTGGAGCCCCCCCTCCCCCGGTTTCGGGTTGGCTCCACTCGACTCCCTGGAGGGGGGAAGAGTAGCAGGGGGCTTATTTTGGCCACCCCCGCATATGGCAAATGCAGGGGAATTACCGTTATTGACCCGAAGCTGGAGCAATGGATGGAGCAAAGCATGGTCGCCATGCTTTGCCTAGCCGCGACCTTCCATTTTTAATTTGGATTTACAACATATCTACAGTAACATAGAGACAGAAACTTCATGAGTACACATACTTCAATTTCTAAAATAGAGAAGACCAGTGCCAAAATCACCCCGAACGTGTTTGCTCAAAACTCAGAGGAATAGTGGCCAAAGGATGAATGGGAGCTGATTGAGTATTGTGGTGTGTTTGTTTTTCTCAGGGAGGTTTTTTGTCTATCCTTTTTTGGCAAGGACTTATAATGGACAGAAGAAATGAGTTGGATAATTTGAAGGATCATTAGAACTTGAATAAATCAGATTGAACTGAGTAGTAAAAATGGCGTCCATAGAACGAGAGGAGGAGGAAATTGATGAGAACATGGAGGTGGGAGAATTTACTATTGAATAGTTTCTGAGAATCCTGAGGGAAGAAATACAGAAGGGTTTTGAGGAAACCTGTGCAAAAATATTGGAAAAGCCAGAGAACTTACAGCCGGAAATAGAGAATGAGGAAGAGCCAGGACAATGCACTCAGAGTGGCGTGGAGAATTTGGGTTGTTATCAAGACAAGGTGCGCATGGAGACCCAGCCCTTGCCCATTAAAAGAGTAAAAAAGAAATCGATAAGGCTGTTCTACTTGAAGAAGGAGGTATTAAAAAAGAAGGGCAAAGACTCTTCTTTAAAGAAGAAAGAAACTTGGGGGGAAAAGAGAATAAAACGTTGTGCATGGAAATTTAAAATGGACAATAGAAGAATGGAGTTAGAGCTGTGGAAAGTTAGAGGGGGGAGGCCAGAAGTAGAATTTCACACTCATAGAGATAAAAGACATGTCGACATGTTGGTGCAAAAAAGTAAGCTACAGATACATAGGAAAAAGATTAAGTTATATGAAGGGGTGTGAAATGTTTGCCTTTTTGGATATATGCCTAATTGAAAAATGACCTCAAATCTTTGTTATAAAAACTACTGAATATAGAAAATGAGTTTTTGATAAGTAAAAAAGAAAAAAAAATTAAATGTGATAATTGGAAGTAATTAGGAGGATATAGTATATAATGTTGAAAGTTATGAGAACTGTGCCTAAAGAGAACAATGTTAAATTTTGAAGTAAAAATTGTTAAAATACATTTGAAAAGAAGGTGTAATTTAAAATGTAAAGGTGGTGGTATTAGAATGGGTGTTTAGCTGTGATGGGTTAAATCTTTACTGCTAAGATGTAATAAATAAAAAGGGGGGGAAGCTATAGATCCATAGGAAATAATAAGTTAAATGAAAGGGTTGGAATGGTTTAAAATTAAGCCTACTCTAGTTATAATGGGGGAAACTGATAGACTGATGGAGTGAATGGTAATGAAAAAAGTAAATAGAAAATAGTAGATAGCAACCAACTAGGATTAATATTTTGAGAAGTTATGAGAACCTTGCCTTGAGGGAATAATGTACGATGGTGACTTGTGAAATTAATTTGCAAAATCTATTTGAATAATTTGTAAAATTAATCTGAACAAAATGAGTAGATAAATATTCTGTGTAATCTTAAAAAGTGGCTTCTATAGAAATATGTGCTCACATGTGAAATGTTATAACTATTAAGGGGTAGGGAATTAATTTCTTTTTTTGATGTCTATGTCCCTGTGTTACTGTACAGAAAACATTTCCAATTTTTGTGTATTTGTGTTTATGTGTGTTTGTGTTTATGTGTGTTTATTTCTATGTTGATGATGTTTGTGGTTGTTATGCTTAAAACCTAATAAATATATGATTTAAAAATAATAATAATAATTTGCAATTCTATTTCAAACATGAGAGTGTTCACACATATCCGTACTGTATCTATGAGATTTTTTTCCTAAATGGAAAAAATGCATGTGGTGTGAGAACTGGACCTTATGCTATTATTTTTCTTCACTCAGTCAAAATCAGATAGCATTATGGGACTTACATTAAAAATGGTTGCCCTGTAATAATTAAATTAATACAAGTTCTCCATATCCAATGAGAAAGAAAATTACTATGGAAAGATTAATAAAAACGCTGCAGATACTGTGAAGCACTGAAATAGCTCATTAACCAGAGATCATGTTCATCTCAAACATATATGTGTAGTATGCATATTTATTGTAAGCATTAAAGCATACAAGTCTTTGGTACTGGAAACATATAAATGGATGGATGGTTTATATTACTAGCAATTCCATCTGCCTCCCTACTGTTCAAGACAGCAGAAAAAGCACTTTACAGTAGAATTATGGCTTTGTGTTCATTCAGTGACCATGCCTTGTATATCTGCTTATGTGTCAGGAAAATCCAACCAGGAGCTCGGTAGACTTTGTTGGAGTTAGCATTAGCAGCAGCGTGCTGTGGGTTCCGCTGATGACTTTGCCAACTTTTTACTCTGCAACAGCTAGAAGGATCCAGTTTGCTAGATTAAATATACAAACTGGAATAAATAAACAGATGACTCAGTAAAGAATCTAGAAGTAATGGGAGGGTTTTAGCCTGAATTGGGGGTGGGGGGGGATTGTCAAAACATGCCCCAGACAAAATAAACATTCAGAAATTATGTTTCTTTGGCAGGTGATCAATGAAAGTTGGTAAATGAAAATAGCTATGTACCCAATCTGCTTTAAAACTCTTATTTTAAACATCTGCAAGGAGGGAAACACAAGGCCTTTCATGCTGAGATGACAGATTTGCATCTATCTTTGCCATGGGGAATATCACATTTTTATTTTTTGTCTAGGGAGGGCTATATATGTGCTCAAGATACTAGAAAGTAACTATAAATTGTCATTTGGAGACCATCTATCTAAATGCCAGTTTGGTATAGTAGTTAGGAGTGTGGACTCTAATCTGAGAGAATTGGGTTTGATTCCCCACTACTCAACATGCGACTGCTGGTGTAACTTTGGGTCAGTCACAAGTTCTCTCAGAGCTGTTCTCTCAAGAGCAGTCCTCAAAAGAGCTCTCCCAGCCCCACCTAACTCACAGGGTATTTGTTGTGGGGAGAGGAAGGGAAAGGAGATTGTAAGCTGCTCTGAGACTCTTTCGGATAGTGAAGGGTAGGGTATAAATCCAATCTCTTCTTCTCTTCTTCTTCTTCTAAATCATTTTCCTAAACTGGTCAGAGGGTTTATCTGTATGTGTGGTAAAAGCACCATGCATACAAATTAAATGAATCAGGGTGGATTCACCCATTCATGCATGATGCTGTTGTCCTTAACATTATGTTGCTATGTAGAGTGCTTCTAAGAAAAGACACCAATGCATAGGCGCTTGGTCAGATGATACAAAAATGAACCAGACCCACATGTACCACGTGAAGTGAGAGTGCCTGACCTTCAAACATCTATGTTGGTGTTAATATTAATGTCCAAATTGAGCATACACATATACAGATTATTCTGTCCCTATAAAACTTGGTAATTTATTACCAGTGATGGGCACAAACCAAGAAAATGTGGTTCATTTCAGTTTGCGGCATCCCTGGTTTGTAAGCCACAAACCATCACAAAATTTTAGGTGCCAAATGAACCTGTTCAGTTCATGCGGTTCATGATTCAGTAGAACACCCCCTCCCCCAGCATGCTAGAGACACCAAACTCGCCAGGGATCTCTGGGTGGCTCTCCTCTACCTGACTCAAAGTTTGGTGAGGACTGGATTTATGGGGTCCAAGTTACACCCCCCCCCCAAAAAGGAAGTGCCCCTAGGAAATTTCTGGGGAAATGACAGGCACAGGTTCAGGAGGTTCAGGATTGTATAGAATAGATCCTGTACAAGTTAGAGACCTCCCCCAGATGTTCCTCTACATGCCCTTCAAGTTATTCTCCCAGGTAAGTGCTTTTTGGGAACTGTCAGGAGCAGATTCAAAAGTGTATAGAATGGAACCCCTGCAAGCTACACACACCAAATGCACAGGGAACCTCACCTTCCCATTGAAGTTTGGGAAACATTTTGATTGAGTAGAGACAATCTGTCTGGAAATGTATCCATTCATAAATCACTATAAACCACTTGAAAGTCTGTGGAAAGTTCATGCTGGCTGACCTGCCATGAACTTCAGCTCGCGAACCACAATCCCCCCCCAAATTTGTCACAAACTTTAGTTCATGACCCAGTTCATGCCCATCCCTATTGATTACATTGTCTTTATGTGTGTATGTCCAAGTCGGATCTTGAGCTTCCATGCAGTTGTTCAGAGGTGGAGTATGTGCACCAGCTAGGAAGGGCAGGCAAGCACATTCCCTTCCTACTACCTATGGTCTGTGTCACCTTTGTATCATGCAGTCCAGCCCATAGTCCTTCTTTCTTTCTTTCTTTCTTGCATTTCAGGACAATATTCTTTCAAAGCCGTCTTTTGCATAAGCAACAAGTTACCTTAACACATTAAATTAGTACCAGAAGTAACTGGAAACATGTGCCTCAGTTGGATAAACTAGTATGCAGTCCTAATTTTCATAGAACTTTGTGGTGAAGTCTGAGATCTGGCTAGAGATTCCAGCAGAATTTCTGGCTAAGGATATAGTTTGGGAAAGATTTGTGGGAAGCATATGTTGTATTTGGGGTAGGAAATCCAGTGGGATTTGGATACACATTGCAGTGGGGTAGACTAGAAAAGGCTTCCAAGAAGTATTTATTGAATACCTCATTTTCAGTTAGAACTGGATGTTTTTTGTACTATAAAGGGACTGTCCCTATTTCCTGTGGCTTCAACATTTCGGCATCCTTGTTATCTTTATGTTCATGTAGCATTAAGAACTAGGTTAGCATTTGTGGAGCCAACAGAGCCACAGTATTTCAGTTGTTTATTCCAGCTGTACTACATTCTTTTCATTTGTCTAACCAATTCATTGTGTTTTTATTTTCAATACTACTATGCTTTTTTCTTTATTTTGACCACAACAGCCCTCTTTCTTTTGTTTATACTATAACTCCTGGAAATGGTTTATGAGGCACACATTGACTGCACTCCTGAAACCATTTATTTACAAAGTCTCCTATTTGCCTAAATGTGAATCTATTACTTCATGTGGACCCTCAAAGACAAGTATTGGGTTTGAAGATCATTGCCGCTGTAATCACCTCATCAGGCTATACAGCTCCTTCTTTCCCTGATTTTTCACACAAGCCATATTAGAGAGTCCCTATTTCTAGATTTTGGAGCTGCAGTGGCTCAAGTGGTTAAGACACTGAACTGCAGGCTGTAGAAGGTCAATAGTTCAGCAGTTCAAGACCCGGGTGCCGCAATACGGGATGAGCTCCTGTCTCTAGTTCCAGCTCCTGCCAACCTAGCAGTTCGAAAGCAAGAAATTGCAAGTAGATAAATAGGTACCACTTCGGTGGGAAGGTAACAGCGTTCCGTGCGCCTTGGTGGTTAGTCATGCCGGCCACATGACCACGGAAACGTCTTCGGAAAGCGCTGGCTCTTCAGCTTTGAAACGGAGATGAGCACCGCAACCCTAGAGTCGGATTCGACTGGCTTTTGAGCAAGGGAACCTTTACCTTTACTATTTCTAGTTTGCAGGAATAACACCTTGTCACAGTCCAGAATGCAGGTCTCTGTGTTTCCACATCATGTAGCTACAACTGCAATTCACAAACTACTTCCCTTCTGCACATCCTGGGAGACTGTACTTGCATACTGTGTGTGGTTTGCAGATTTCAACATTTGCTATCACACACTCTTCACCTTTTAATTAAACTGTGCTCAGTCAGAGAGAGAGAGAAAATAAAAGCAGCCCTATTTGTCACAGGAAATTTTGCAGTACTAACAAAGGGATTCCCAGTGGCAAGCAGCCAAGAAGGAAACTCAATCTTGGTCAGTTTTTATTAAAGTAACTTTACACTGTTGACATTTTCTGTTGGGCTTATAAAACTCCCCAAATGCTTGCAAGAAATAAGGGAGATAGTTAGGCTAAGCATGGGGGCAGATGGATTGGACGACAAGGAGGAGGAGGTTGTTGTTAGTCATCTACAGGAGTCTCGAGTCATACTATAACAGCATTGTATTAAGTGCTCCTAGTGAGCAATAAATTTAAACTAACTTGAAAGTCATAACCAGAAAATGATGGAACTAACTAAAGCTATAACTTCTGCAACATAGTCCAAACAAAGAACACTTCAGATTGCGATATGAAAGGCCCACATTATTTCACAATATTATGCTTACCATCTATGTTCACAGATGACCTCGTAATATTTTATGGATTGTTTTAGGTACACACGAAACAACATTTCTCAGGCAGCATTTTTTTTCCTTCACTGGTAAAAAGATGGAGCAAAACACCCCAAGCAGGCTTAGTAACTGTCGGTCAAATTTGTTTTATTCTGCTTGGTTTCTAAGCAAATGCATTCATAATGGTGCATGCTGTGTTCTTCCATTAAAAAAAATGTCACACAGTGGAACTAATTCTGGAATCTTGTTCAATCCATACATAATTCCAGTCCAGCATTAGAACTGTTAACTCTCAGCCACCCTCTTCCCAAGAAAGGTCATGAATCTTAGTGAAGCAACTTATTTCAGACATTCAGACTCAGTTTTCATGCCACATTTGGAATCACATTAATAAAACTATTAAGTATTTGGGTGCTCAAATGGAAAACACTGAATGCCTTTTAATTTAAAGATGGACTTCCCACTGTTTGCAGTGACAGACGCATGTTAAAATGGAAGACCACTTCCAATATGGTTACTTTTAACAGCTCCATAGAAATCTAGTTGAACTCATTTGTCTCACACCCATGAACATTCTAGATCTTTTCTAACAGCACTGGTTTCAAAAGCTCCCACTACAGAAATAAGCTCCTTAGGGGATAAATTTGGTAGCCTTTCTAGCAATGTAAGAAGAGGTGGACCAGATCAAAGGTCCATGTAGCCCAGGATTATTTCTAACAGTGGTTAGCCAGATGTCTCTGGGAAGCATACAAGATGCAAGTAATAACCATAATCTCTTATTTATTTATTTATTTACTAGGAAAAAGGCCCATTGTGGAAATAAATACAATGACCTCTAGAAAGAGGCTCTGGACGGGTGCCCTGGCCTTGGACACTCAGTGTCAATTTGCTGGGGCGACCTCAGCAGGGTATAATGACACTGAGTCCACCATTTTCTCCAGAGGAAATGATCTCTGCTACCTAAAGAACAGTTGTAATTGTGAGTGATCTCCAGCCCTCACCTGGAGATTGGCAATGATGGTTCTCCAGAAGGGAATGGTTGGTTTCGAGGGTGGAATCTATGGCTTTGTACCTGTCCGAGGTCCCACGCCTTCTGAAACCCCACCCTCTCCAGGCTCCATCCCTCACATCTCCAGGAATTTCCCACCTGGAGTTGGCAACCCTATCTCCTTCCCAGCCAATCATCAATCTACCTTTATTTCCCCCTCCCTCTTCGGCTTTCCACCCCCCACACACCTGCAGCCTCTCCCATGCTTTGAAGCCCTGACTGCTACGTCACATTGGCTGTCATATGGGGGCTACCTCAGCAGCATGTAAGGATACAGAGCCACTGCCCCCTATATTTGGAAGGCCTCACCACCAGGTCATTACGTCACTGCCATGGCTACGAGAGTAGTCATAACAATCTCCCTGTGCTTATGTGGGGCTAAGCAGAGGGCTGCTGTTTTGTGTAATGATTTCAGGTAAATGGTTGTGTTCCTTTAAATGTGTTGTTGAATTTTGCAGAGTTAGAGAGTTTACAGTTAAGAGTGTGAAGAATCTGCCATGGCTACGAGAGTAGTCATAACAATCTCCCTGTGCTTATGTGGGGCTAAGCAGAGGGCTGCTGTTTTGTGTAATGATTTCAGGTAAATGGTTGTGTTCCTTTAAATGTGTTGTTGAATTTTGCAGAGTTAGAGAGTTTACAGTTAAGAGTGTAAGAATGTTTTGTTGAATATAGCAGATTAATAGGAGATTTTGGCAGTTTGAAT
>NW_015167569.1:332693-332826 GCF_001447785.1 Gekko japonicus | reverse complement strand
TTTTTACACAGTGATCGTCTGTATTTTCACAGAAGAAAGAGGTGAGTCGATTCCCTGAAGCTTCCCTTCCCCCCCTTCCCCCCCATCTTTGCAATAGAGAGACGCTATGGAAATAGTTTTATGTACGTGTTCT
>NW_015167569.1:330989-331154 GCF_001447785.1 Gekko japonicus | reverse complement strand
CCGAGGCAAAGGCCAATGAGGCTGCATATGCAAATAACCTCTGTGTTCTGACTGGGTGTGTGGGGGGGAGAGGAACAGCAAACTGTTTAGAATGTTGAAGGCGAGACTCAAGCAATGCAGCCAATGGATAGGGACAGATTCTGAGTGACACACCAGGGCGCCAAC
>NW_015167569.1:326415-330792 GCF_001447785.1 Gekko japonicus | reverse complement strand
TATTATTATTATTATTATTATTATTATTATTATTATTATTATTATTATTATTATTATTATTATTATTATTATTATTATTATTATAAACAGTTAAAACAGTTAAATAGTTAAACAATTTAAAATTAAAATGCTCACAGTATTAAATCACAATGGTGTGCCATGTAAAGGTGCACCTAAGGATCTCAGTCTGAGGACTCCACAAGATGGTAAATACCATGTCAGTTAGGCTGGCCTTACACCACAGATGTTAATTGTGGGCATTGATGGTAGTGGTGGTAGCTCCTAATTAAAAGCCTGGTGGAAGAGCTCCGTCTTACAGGCCCTGCAGAACTGCACAAGATCCCGCAGGGCCCTGATTTTCTCCGGGATCTCATTCCACCATTGAGGAGCTGCCACTGAAAAGGCCCTAGCCCTGGTCACAGCAAGCCTGGCTTCCCTGGGGCCTGGAATAACTAGTCAATGTTGTGTACCCGAACTGCACAAGATCCCGCAGGGCCCTGATTTTCTCCGGGATCTCATTCCACCATTGAGGAGCTGCCACTGAAAAGGCCCTAGCCCTGGTCACAGCAAGCCTGGCTTCCCTGGGGCCTGGAATAACTAGTCAATGTTGTGTACCCGACTGTAGTGCTCTCTGGGGTACATATGGGGAAAGGCGGTCCCTCAGGTATGTCGGATGCTGGCCATATAGAAATTTAAAGGTAAGCACCAGCACCTTGAAGCAAATTCGGTACACTATTGGCAGCCAGTGCAGTGCCTTCAGCACAGGGCGGATGTGCTCCTGTCCAGGGAGACACATCAATAGCCTGGCCGCGGCATTCTGCACTAGCTGCAGCCTCCAGATTTGCAACTGGGGCAGCCCCATGTAGAGAGCATTACAATAGTCTTGGTCGAGGAAGGGGGCCAACTGTCGTACCAGCCAAAGATGGTAAAAGGTCGACTTGGCAGTGGCTGCTACCTGGGCCTCCATTGTTAAGGAGGGATCCAGGAGCATTCCCAAACTCCTAACCACCAAGGCAGGTACCAATGGCACCCCATCAAAGGTAAGAAATGGGAGCCTTGACCCCAAACCACTCCGACTCAGGCACAGGACCTCTGTCTTCACCGGATTTAGCTTCAGCCAGCTCAACCTGAGCCAACCAGTCATGGCATGCAGGGCACGGTCCAGATCTTCCGGTCTGGAGTCTGACTGGCCACCCAGCATCAGATAGAGCTGGGTGTCATCAGCATATTGGTGACACCCAAGCCCATACCTCCGGGCAATCTGGGCAAGGGGGCACATATAGATGTTAAGTAACATCGGGGACAGCACTGCCCCTTGTGGCACACCACACTCAAGCGGGTGCCTCCGGGACTGCTGCTCCCCAAGCACCACCCTTTGTCCCCGACCATGGAGAAAGGAAACGAGCCACTGCAAGGCAAGTCCCTGTATCCCTGTGTCGGTGAGGCGACGGGTCAGTAACTGGTGGTCGACCATGTCAAACGTAGCTAACAGATGTAACAACACCAGCACCGCCACACCGCCCTGATCCAGATGTCTCCGGAGGTCGTCAGTAAGGGCGACCAGTTCTGTCTCCATCCCGTGTCCCGGGCGAAAGCCAGACTGGTAGGGATCTAATACGGAAGTGTCATCCAGATACCTCTGCAACTGTATTGCCACCGCCTTCTCTATTAATTTGCCCAGATAGGGCAGATTGGAAACCGGCCAATAGTTCGCCAATTCGGCCGGGTCCAAAGATAGTTTTTTCAGGAGAGGGCGGACCATCGCCTCCTTGAGTGCCCCTGGGAACCATCCCTCGCTGAGGGACCTGTTGATAATCTCCCTTAGGGCACCTCAAAATCCCTTGTGGCCAGCTTGAATCAGCCAAGAAGGACACAGATCAAAGGTGCATGTGGTTGGGCGTACAGTCATGACCAGTCTGTCGACTTCCTCCAGGCTGAGTGGGCTGAAGGAATCCAAAGCCAGCATTGAAGACATGCAAGGGGCCTCAAGTTCACTCACTGTATCAACTGTGGCGAGGAGATTGTGGCAAAGCGCCAAGACTTTATCTGCAAAATAGCTCGCAAATGCCTCACAGCCAATGTCCAATTCCCTAGCATTTGGTCTGCTCTGTGGCAGGGCCGTTGAATTGTTCGAAATAATTGGGCCAGGCGTGAGCTAGCAGATGCAATCGCAGCCGCATAAAATTCCTTTTTTGCGGCTTTGACTGCCATCTCATAGGATCTCATAAACATCCTTTAAGATGTTCTTATTGCTTCGTCATGAGCACAACGCCACCGTCTCTCTAATTGTTTAAGTTCTCGCTTCATAAGCTGCAACTCCTGGGTAAATCAGGGGGCAAGCATAGAGCGAGGGCACAGAGGGCGCCGGGGAGTGATCTCGTTGATGGCTGCAGAGAGCCGGCTATGCCAGTCCTCCACAAGTTCATCCAATGAGCCGCCAGGGGGCCTTGGATCCCGCTGAGCCATCTGGAGCCGCGCTGGGTCCATTTGGCTCCGCAGTCAAGCTATAATGCGCTCGCCGCCTAAGGGTTGGGGCAGCACGTTCAGATGAGCCCTCAGAGCATGGTGGTCCAACCATGGTACCACCAAAGCAGTAATCCGGTCCACTGTAACCCCAGCCGCGAAGATCGAATTGAGTGTGTGTCCAGCCTGGTGAGTGGGGGTCATCACAAGTTGGGAGAGTCCCAGCGCCACCATGGACAACACCAGGTCCACCGCCTGAATGGAAGCCGCATCATTGGCAGGGACATTGAAATCACCCAAGACTATTAGCCTAGGATGTTCCAACACCCAGCCTGATACAGCCTCCATCAGGGCTGGTAGACTATCGGCCGGTGCATTAGGTGGTCGGTACACTAGCCAAATCGCCATACTCTCCTCGGCTTCCCATACCAGGCCAACACACTCAAGGCCTGTGATCTCTGACGACGGGAGCACCCTGAAGGAGTAAGCCTCCTGAGTGAACATAGCCACTCCTCCCCCCCGCCCCCTAGTCTGTGATTGGTGTAGGATCGAGAACCCAGGAGGGGCAAGCTGGGTGAGAGCCACCGTCTCCCCATCCCGCATTTAGGTCTCAGTCACGCAAGCCAGATATACCTGCTGTTCCAACAGAAAGTCTCGAAGGACCGTAGTTTTGTTATTTATAGATCTGGCATTGCACAACACCAATGTTGGAGGGGGGTTATCCATCCTAGCCCCACTGCCAACAACCTTCGGGATGGGTCACAGGCTGGAAGAGTGCCGAGCCATTCTATTTCTCCGCACCCTTCCTTTTACTTACCTCCTGGACCCACCGCTATACTTTCCCATCCCTTGGAGCACCGGAATCTGTTGCCCAGGCATTGCTGCACCAGCCGATCTCTGCGTGAGCCTCAAATCGCTGAAGAGACTAAGAAAGTTCTCTTAATATACTCAATATTAGCAAGCTCTTTGTTCCAAGCTTATTTCTTCTGAGCACTGAGTATTCGGTGGTATAATCTCTGTATAAGAGAAAATCAATTTGCATTGATTTCATTGAAAATGCTAAATATTCTCGAAGAGTAATTGTTCCAGTGTCAGCCCTATAGGATGCCTGCAGGATTTCAACCATAAAAGTGAAAATGGCCTACTGAATTGAAGGTATCGACACATATCCCAAGTGACTGGTTCAGTCTGACTTAAATTTTGAGAAACTTGCCCAAGCCCTATCCAACCCTGAATATCAGGTTTGCACCACTGAAGAATTACAGCTGTTACATACATTTTGTTATAAAGGAACAGGGCTTCCATATCAGAAGTAATCCAGTGGCTTCTGGGCCTCAATAATTCTTTTGTAAAAAAATTAACTAGTGAATATCTCACTGAACATCTGAGTACAATAAATTATACTCAACAACTTCAGCTCAATGGATTTTATATCCTGTCAATTTTCATGTTCCCATCTCTCTTAGCCTGTTTCTCTTTCTCAGGCCTTGCTACCTGTTAGACCTCACTCTTTTACTGATCCTTCCTTAAATTATTCTTTCTGCATTACTCCCTGATCTGGGCAGCACTGCCAATGACAACAAGAGACTTTTCTGGTTGCCCTGGACTTATTCCTCTGATATCAGGAGTACTCAGCCAATCATCGCATCATGTCCACCATGATAAAAACCACTGTTGCCATATGTTCAATGCAGATTCACTAGATATTTCTAAAATAAAAATTATTCAATGTACATAAAGTAATGCTAAGGGCACTGGCTGAAAAAAGTACAAAGCACACAGCAGCATAGGTTAGTATCAAACCAATTCAGATTATAGTAATCTCTATTAGACTTGACTGAACCTACATATGCAAGCTGTGATTTGGTATCAACCAGTGATGCTAAAGACCCTTGCTGGTAACATGCTCCTAAA
>NW_015167569.1:319884-326379 GCF_001447785.1 Gekko japonicus | reverse complement strand
CTCATTCACAAATTCACAATTAATAATGAAACAGATTTTTGAACTGGTGTTCTCCATTCATTCTTCCACTTTCAACAGATAGAGGTGGGTAGCCACTGTTTGTGAATGCTAGGAACAGGAGTACTGTAACTACTTACTCTACCTTGATGAGAAAATGTACCTTTTTCCTAATAGAACTGACTTTAAGACAGCAGTGTAATTTAGAGAACAATGGCTTACTTCGGTTTGTCACCCAGCAACCTAACCATCTGTCATGGAAACTGAGTGAAGGTAGGAAACATATTCCAGCAGACTATCAGCAGCTAGGACATTATGATGTGTGATATACATTAAAAGGAAAAGAGAGAACCATCCAGTTGCTCAGGCAACTCACTGTTGCTCAACCTGCCTACCATGCACAAATGAAAATTACAGGAGACCTTGATGTCATTCAGAGAATCGTTAGCTGACTTGGTGGCCCTTGTAAGGATCAAAAGGCAGCATATAAACTTTGTTTTTAAAAACTCACTATCAAATACTCTGTTTCTTTTTCTTCCACCTTTTACCACTCATCTATGTCAATTTGTAGCACTGTCTGAGTAAGAGAAATGACACCTCTGGCCAGTTATCTGTATCAGCTCTAGCTAATGCTATGCTCAAAAAACTTCTGAAATTTTCTGTATTCACTTTTTACCTGTTTTCAAATGTCCATTCTTGAAACAACTAGTTGTTGTTGTTCAGTCGCACAGTCGAGTCCAACTCTTCACAACCCCATGGACCAGATCATGCCAGGCCTTCCTGTCTTCCGCCATCCTCTGAAGTTTGCTCAATTTCATGTTCGTTGCATCTATGACACTGTCTAACCATCCTTTGCCGTCCCTGTCTTCTTTGACCTTCAGTCTTTCCCAGCATCAGGGTCTTCTCCAGTGAGTGCTCCCTTCTCATTTGGTGGCCAAAGTATTTGAGCTTCAGTTTCATTATCTGGCCTTCCAGGGAACAGTCAGGGTTGATTTCTTTTAGGATTGACTGATTTGATCTTCTTGCAGTCCAAGGGACTCTCAAGAGTCTTCTCCAGCACCATAGTTCAAAAGTTCAAAAGAAACAACTATTATGCCTTGTTAAATTCTCCTTAACTCAGGTTCCTAGAGATGCAACCAATATCTTTTGTCTTCTAGTCAGAGGTGTTTTTTTCACATTCCATCGCCTCTGTCTCATGGCATATGGCCAAAACAAATAAAAGCCTGATGATGGCAAAGTTAAGCACCATAGCAAAACCTCACCTCTGCATATAGCAGGACATTCCCCAGCTCTGATCTAGCAACTCCAAAAGGATATTTTTAGGCATATCCCGATAGAAAGCTCTAACTGCTGTGGATAGTAAAATCTGTGACGATGAAAGGAGAGAAGCACAGCCCATTGCAGCCCTTTTATCTGGAACAGTATCCATTTAAATTCAGAACCCAGTCCCTTGCCATTTATGCCACCTCTTCAAGGCATGTTGCTATCTGTACTTTCAGGAACAGGAGAAGAAAAGAAAGAAGAAAAAGGAGAACAAAATGAGGAGTCATAGCATAGGGCAACTCAGCTGGGTGTACCAAAGCCAGAGAGATTGCACTAGGGACAGCATTCTCAAAGATGGGGCCATGAAACAGGTCAGTATTCTCAAAGTTTAAACTCCTGCTTTCTGCTCCCTATGGCTTTGAAGCACTAGGAGCAAAACCGGAGGGATTAAACGGCTCCATTCATCCCTCCAGTTCTGTTCCCCCCTTGAAGCCACAGGGAACAGATTGAGAGGGTTTAAATGGCTCCTAGCCATTTAACCCTGTGGTTTTGTTCCCTGCTGCTTGAAGGGGAGCACAAAACCAGAAGGTTAAGTATGGGAGTGAAGTGAGTCCAGAAGGCATTTCACTCCCTCCGTTCTGCTGGCTATAATGATTCACTGCCAGCAGAAAGGTGGAAGACAAGTGCCCACAGGAAAGGACTTCCCCCCTTCCTTTCTGCTAGCCACAGCAAGCCATTTAAACCCTTTTTAAACCCTTCCATTTAAACCCTGCTTCCTGCGGCTTTTTGTGAGGAGCAGAAAGCAGGGCCATTTAAACCCATTTTCTACTCTCTACAGAAAGCCACAGGGAGCAGAAAGCAGTGGTGGGTTAAATAGCTCCACGCCATTTAAACCAAACAACTGAGCAGTGGGGAGCCCCCAGTTTCTCAGCTGTTTCTTGTGAAGAGCAGAAAGTGTGGGTGTGTATGAGTATCCCAAATGGAAGTTTGCCATCATCAGGCTGCTTTCTGCTCTTCACAAATTGTCACGAGTGACCACAAATTGCACCAAAATCATGGTAGTTCATCATGGTTCTTCAGTTCACAAATTTCAGTTTTTGAACCTCGAGCAGCCCAAAATTCATGATGAACTTTAGTTAGTCAGTCAGTTCATGACTATCCCTAGGAGGAGAATAGAACAAAAATAAATACTTTTGTAACCGCTCCTTTATTAACAATTGTCTTGGTAGTTTAGGTCTGAGAAAAACACATTTTGGATATTTCAGTAAATTTTCTAAATTCTAGATAATATGCTGTCTCTAGTAGTTTTGTTTTGCTCCCACAGATTTCAGCAGAATGTGAATACATGCAACATGTATAGAATAAGATACATTATGAATATCAATAAAATGTTTTATTCCTTTGTATTATATTCAATAATCTGGTCTTTATTTTGTTTTTATATGGTGCTTAATCCCATTATAACAAAAACTGCTGAAGCAATAAAATGGGAACAAGTTCTAAAAGCTCTAAATATTGTAGCTTTTTCCAAGTCTGGAGCTGTAACTTTCCACAATAAAATAATGAAAAAAGAAGGAATGTGTAGTTATACAAACCTCAAAGATGCACAGTCAAGAAAAAAATGTTTTCTTCTCCATTAGTTACTGCAGTATATCATCAATATTATATTCCTCCATATGCAATATAGTGACTGTTCAAAAATTAATTATAGAAAATTCACAAACCCCTCACAAACCTAATCTGTGCATCTACCAATTGTAAGTGATTGTTCAAAGCTACAGACTCGTTTGCATCCTATCTCAATACTAGTTACTATGAAGTGACGCTAAATGTGTTTCCCACTTGCTGAAGATTCTTTTTTGGTGGTGTTCAGATTAAAGAAAGGCATCAAGTTTTATTACTGCTGAAAGCAAAAAGGGAAATGCGAGCTTCCAATATAGTAATTTTTAATAAAGGCAACAGAGCTCTGCTATGGACTCTCTTAAACTGGGGGGGGGGACCTGTACAAAAACGGGGGGGGGGAGCAGAAGGAAACAAATAGATGTCATTCTATGGTTAGAGAACTACAGTTTCTGAAATCACACTTGAAGAATTTCCAGTCCTTCATGGCCTACAATTCACATATCTGAAGGAACATCCTCATATGAATCCACACTTAGTTACACACGAGGTCTATTCCTCCCCATTCCTTCACCCAGGAATGTGCTCTGTTCCTTCACCAAAATCCACTCTTTTTCTGATTCTGTGAAAACTCCTTATAGAATGAACTACTAGAGTTGTTGAGTTGACTTCCTCCTTATAGGTGCTTACGAAGAGCAAGAAGGGTATTTTGTTTTCAAGTATTTTCTTTTTTTTTTGCTTGTAGTTAGAATCATATAAAAGTTTTATACACAAACTAAGGAATAAGTAAAGCTTTAAAAGATTAAAACAAAACAATCAAAATAACCAGAATAAAGAACCAGTTTCTATCTTCTTGTATGCCTCTGCCTTTGTGTACCTGTGTAAAATGCCATAAAGGCAAGTGAGAAGAGGTGGTTTGCCATTGCCCTCATCTGCAGAGCCTTCCTTGGTTAGTCTACCTTTCCAGTACTGACTCTGCTTGGCTTCTGACATCTGAGTAGATTAAGCTATACCATGCTGCCTTCCATCTCCATGCCTCTACCTATACACACAATAAAATGTCTAACCTTACATTTTCTTCTAGTTGCTCCTTAAGCCACCTTTCAACAAACAGCATCTTTTCACAAATTCTGTCTGTGCTGAAGTTTTCTTTTCTCTCAGTTGGCTGCACATAGCTATTGTATCTATCGACATAGTAAACAAACACTTGCAACATGTTTCTACTGATAGTTTACAATGGTGTTTGAGGGCTTTTTTCTTGAGTGGTGTTACTTTCATGAGTCAGAGCTCAGTTCATCAGATGCATGAAGAAAAGTGGCTCATAAAAGCAGATAAACACAGCTATCTATTTAGAGTTACTATTTATGGGTTTAGAGGTATTTTTAATGGTGATGCTAGGTGGATTGTTCTTTTGGAATGGGGATAGGGTTTTTTGTTATTTTATTATTGTTCTTGTATGTGTGATGGTTAGCTGCCTTGAGCCCATTCTTTTTGGGAAAGGCAAGATGTAATTCTGCACAGGCCCCCAGTCTGAGATCATGAGTAATAGGGATGAACACGAACCAGCTGACGAACTAAAGTTCATCATCCATGCCCCAGTAGGAGTCACTAGAGGTCACTATGATTTCCAGGCATGGACACACAAACACACATGTGCGCGCGCACACACAAATACAAAAATACCCCAAAAAGATGCATAGTACAAAGATATATTGAAAACAAAACACATTGTTTTTAATTATGTACAATGTGTTAGAGAATGGTGTAGACACAGAATTCCATTCATTAGAGAATGGTGTAGACACAGAATCATAGAACTGGAAATGTCCTCCAGGGTCATCTACTCCAACCCCCTGCATAACACAGGAAATTCACAAATACCTCCCCCTCCACACCTGCAGTGACCACTGTTCCATGCCCAGAAGATGACAGAAAGCCTCCAGGATCCCTGGCCAAACATATAACATATTTTCAAATATATGTTTATTGACAAATTTTCTCCATGATGAATATGCTATCCTAGGTATGATGACAACAAACTGAAGATGTCCATGTTTTCAGTGTGATAAAGTTCATCAGCTAATGTCTGCTGCACATCCAACTGGTATTTGAAATATAGCTGTAGCGGCCAGTTGAAAAGCTGGAAGCATTTCTCTTATCCATCCTCCTCCAGATTCAACACCCACACTGTCACCCAGGGAGGAGAATTCTGGGTCCTCCTGCTCTTCATTATGAGAAACATTGGAAGGCTGATCAATCTGGGCATCTTTGTATACACCATCCTTCTATAAACAGATACATTTATTTTACGGCAGCCTGCCTCTCTGACCACCCGGGTCATCTTCACAGGCCTTGCTTCGGGTGTCCCCACCATCTGAGGCTTGATGGGTGGCAACCCAAAAAAAGGCCTTCCCAGTCATAGCATCAAAACTTTGGAACTCTCTCCCAGAGGAGATTAGTCTGTCTCCTTCTATCATTGTCTTCTAACAGCCAGTGAAGAATTGTTTTGTTTTGTTTGGTGTTCTCTCAGTAACTTTTATTAGCCCTACTCTCTGTTTCTGAGTTTCTGTGTGTTTGTGTTTTATTGAATACTAGAAATAAGGCCCGTTGTGGAAATAAATACAATGGGATCTAGAAAGAGGCTCTGGGAGAGTGCTCTGGCTTTGGGCAAACAGTGTCAGTTTGCTGTGGTGACCTCAGCAGGGTATAATGACAGAGTCCACTGTTTTCTCCAGAGGAACTGATCTCTGCTACCTGAAGAGCAGTTGTAATTTTGAGTGATCTCTAATCCTCACCTGGAGATTGGCAACAATTGTTACCCAGGATGAAATGGCTGGTTTGGAGGGTGGAGTCTATTGCACTCTGTCTGAGGTCCCACCCCTCCACAAACCCCACCCTCTCCAGGCTCCACCCCTCAAATCCCCAGGAATTTGCCAGCCTGGAGTTGGCAACCCCATCTCCTTCCCAGGTAACCATCAACCTACCGTTATCTGCCCCTTTGACTTCAGTTGACTTCTGCCCTCCCTTCTGCAGAGCAGTTGTAATTCTGAGTGGTCTCCAGCCCTCACTTGGAGATTGGCAACAATGGTTCCCCATGAGGGACTGACTGGTTTGGAGGGTGGAGTCTATGGCATTGTACCTGTCTGAGGTCCCACCCCTCCTCAAACCTCACCCTCTTCAGGCTCCACCCCTCAAATCTCCAGGAATTTCCCATCTGGAGTTGGCAACCCTATCAGGGCTGCCCCCAATGTGTTTTCTCCCAAAGGCCAAAGTAGGTGACAGGACCAAGCTTAGTTGCCTACCAACAGGCACTGAGGGGAAAGTAGGGTTGCCAGCTCTAAGGAGGGTAATACCTGGAGATTTGGGGGGTGGATTCTGTAGAGGGCAGCATTGGGCGGGGGGGGAGGACTCAGCAGGTATAATGTCGTAGGGTCTACCCTCCTAAGCAGCCATTTTCTCCAGGGGAACTGATCTCTGTCATCTGGAGATCAATTGTAACAGCGGGAGATCTCCATGTCCCACCTGGAGATTGGCAACCCTAGGGGAAAGTCAGCTGTACAGCAGGGGGTTGAAGAGAATGGTTTGATGGCTGCTGGGCCACGATTGGCAACAATA
>NW_015167569.1:315004-318927 GCF_001447785.1 Gekko japonicus | reverse complement strand
TAAGACATTTCAAACACTAAACTAGTCTTTGGCCCTGTTCATACGAGCCCATTTGGTCCGGAAGCGGGACGGAACAGGGGCGGAGCAAACCGGCACGATCCCACCTCAACATCTGGGGAGCGTGCCGGATCCGTCCCGGTTCCGTCCCTTCCAGCGTTGCTCCGCGGCGAAAAAGAACCACCTCCCGAGGTGGTTCTTTCCGAAGGGCCGCAGCAACGCTGGCCGTGGGATCGCCGGCGCGTCCTTGCGCCGGCGCATCCCCGGCTCCTGGCCGAACTGCGCATGTGTGAGCATGCGCAGTTCGCCAGGCTCCCCTTCCCACCGCTGCGTTCTCCCCGGCATCTGATCGTGCCGGGGAGCGTTGCGACGCGGCTCGGGGGATCTGTGAGATCCCGCCGCGCCGTCCCAACTTTGCCGCGGCTCACTTTAGCCGCGGTACTAGCACCTAATTCCCTGCCGTGTGGCAGGGACCTTTAAAACACAAATGTTCACTAACTTTGGGACCCTGAGTTGGGTGGAAGAGCAGAAAGAAATGTTTTAAATTAAATAAATTAATTATAAATAACCCCCCAAATCTCTTACTACCATTTCCAGAACTGCCATTTTAGCTACATCGGGGAGGGGGGGGGGGCCTGATCTATTTCAACCATCTAAAGTCATTCCTGTTATATTAGAATTCTTTAGAACTGTTTGTGGTTTAGCTTTCAGCTAGTGCTTTCTTCCCAATGGTTCATTTTTTTCCACATTACAGTGCTGTCAAAAGATTTGTGGATCAGTATCTCATTATTCAAAACCTGTTCAGACAAATCCCTCTGCTTCCTTGTTCTGAACAGGTAGATAAGATTCTCTTTTTTTAAAAAAAAAACTTTCATATCTTATGCATATAAAATGTAATGCCTTTGATAGGCATTCATTTTCATTCTCTGCTGTGCGGTCTTCCTATGTGGGATGAGACAATATTTCATATACCTTGTAGAATATTATTGCTTTTTAGTTTTCTTAATAGAGGGTAATTAAATTGTGCCAGGTCTTCTTTGTTAGCATATTTGATTGTGGAGTAACTTTATGCCTTTCATTTCTTGAAGAACCTTACAGAGTTGGAGCTGCAAGTGGCTGTAATGAATTCATAATTCCTTAATTCTCTTCATCTTGATTGTCATTCCTGCAAGCACTGGAATCAAATTGTAAGGCAATAAGAACTTCTCTTCAAAGGACTGGAAAATTCAAATGAATGTTATAGATTCATATCAGTCCCGCTGGGGACAAAGTGCCGCTGTCTCTAAATTAACATTACCACTAATAATAAACACCAGTAGTATTATTTATTTATTTTTATTTTATACTACAAAATGTATATCTTGCCTTTCTGCCCCACAAGTAGCTGCCTCTCTCCTTCTTCTAGGTTTCTTAATTGACTGAGCTTTTTCTTGGAAGGGATCATCCTACACCATAGCAGTTCTGACCTCTTATAATAAGGGCTGGGTACACGTATTCATTCTGTATTCAGAATAACTGAGTATATTAGTCCTAATGAGGCAGCTTGGAAGACACAACATACTATAGCAGAAGAACGTGGAATGACTTCCCTTAGTTAGGGAGGTGGCAGGAAGCATCCTGGGCAGGGAGCAATCTGCTGTTATATTTTAGAATAGATGGGGAAGGAAGCACAGGAGCATCCATGAATTGCCAAACCATTATGGATCTTTAACTAGATGGGCATCGTCTCCCCACCCTCCAGAGCCAATGAAAGAAGTGAATATTCCTTCCACCTCTCACCAAAAGATAGCAATCAACTTCCATGATTTCTTTGCAATATGGCGAGTCTTCAGAAGGATTTTATTTTATATTTTCTCAAAATTAATATTAAATGGTGGTGAAATACTGATTCTGGGAGTGGCTGTGGATCAGTGGTAGAGCATATGCTCTACATGCAGAAGGTCACAGGTGCAGTCACCCGCAACTCCCATTAAAGGAACTCAGGTAATTGGCATTGGGAAAGACTTCTTGTGGCCAAAGAGAACAAGGCTTTCCCTCTTCCATGTGGCAGTCCTTCAGATGGATGAAGAACATGATCGCAATCCCCTCCTATCTTCTTTTCTCCAGAGCAAACATATCTGATTCCTTTAATTTTTCCTCACATGTCATTATTTCAGACCTTCAGCGATCTTTGTCACTTTCCTATGAACTCATTCAAATTTGTCTACGTTCCCCTTAAAGTAGGACAACAAAAACTGGACACAGTACTCCAGAAGAGGGCCAGTTGGTGAAGCAAAGCAGATCTCTTGTTATTTCTCATGGATATTGTGCTTCTGTTTATACAGCCTAAAACTGAATTAGTCTCACATGGCCAACATGTTCAGCTTGTGATCAGCTTGTCAAGTACTGCTGGTTTAGCTCATGTTATGTGAGTGAATTTTTATCAATCATTTGGCTGTTCGTAAGTAGTTTATTGGTTTACTTTAATATAATTTAACATATTTAATAATATATACTTTTAATATATTCAACCATTACAGTACAGCGCAATGCAAGGTGCAGTGGTTTACATACCATCGATATACCTGTTTCTCAAGTGTGTGCCAATCTGCAGATATCTAAAGGGCAGATCTGGCCCACAATGAAAGAAAGGAGATGTTTCTCCATACTTGGGGGAAAACCCAAATTTACAAAAAAATCTTAAAACATTAAAAAAATACATGGTGGGGTTAAATCCCCTCCTAAATGAAAATATTTGCACATATACAGAGTACTTACTGGACAATGTGGCTTTCAGCAAACATACCGCCCCCATCGTTGGGGTGCCCAGGAGCCCTGCAGCCAGTGTGGCAGCTCCTGGGGGTCTGGAACAGCTGCTGCAGCTTCCAACAACCAGACCACTCCCTGCAGTCTGGCCAGTTAGAAGCCAGTGGGAAAGTTTTAAAAGAACTCTTGAGCTGGCGGCTACAGAGGCAGGGGTGAGAAGGAGCCACCTTGCCCGCTCTCACACCTATTAGCTCCCAGCCTAGTTGTCCTTTTAAAACTTCCCTTTTGACTTCTAACCAGCGAGACTGTGAGGGTTGGTGCTGGAGGTGGAGTGGAGCAAAGAATCCTCCTTGCCCCCCCTTACCTTCAGCACTGCTTCTCCAGCCTGGGAGGGAGGAGAAAGAGGGGGGGATTTTCAGAGACAAGAAACCGGGAGAAAAAGAGAGTGGGGAAGATTGATGGAGAAGGATTGCAGGGGAAAAGAGAGAGGGGCCGGGTTTACAGATAAATTGTGGAGGAGGGAGAAATAGAGGGAGAAGATCGACAGAGAATAAAAGTGGGCAGAAAGAGGGGGAAGACTTACAGAAGGGGAAGGAGTGAGAAAAAGGGAGAATGTTGCTTAGAGAGGGAAGAAATCTAAGGGAGATGGGATGCAGCCTCCCTGCAAGTTTCTTGTGGGTCTCCACTCGTCTTATCTTCTTCTGGGGAGGGTGGCATAGAACTCTAATGAAATAAATAAATCTCTCCTTATATATAATTGAGTAAGAACATTCTATATGAACATTCTAAATTTGGCCCCTTTAGTGTTAGGCCGGAAAAACTGCCACTCAGAAGAGACTGGCTGGGTTGACTGGCTGCTTTGTGCAGTCCCGCCCAGCGTTCCAAGGTTATTTGCATATGGAAGCTGATTGGACTACACTCCATTCCACACCTCAAACTCACCCCCCCGCAAGGCAGTTGGGATTTTCAGTAAGAGACTGGCTGGGTTGACTGGCTGCTTTGTGCAGTCCCGCCCAGCGTTCCAAGGTTATTTGCATATGGAAGCTGATTGGACTACACTCCATTCCACACCTCAAACTCACCCCCGCAAGGCAGTTGGGATTTTCAGCTGCATAACATACCTCATAGGGAAGAGGAGAATGATGTCAGCTGCCCTTTCCCTAGGCAGAGGCTGTGGGGGG
>NW_015167569.1:288425-312995 GCF_001447785.1 Gekko japonicus | reverse complement strand
GGAGGCCCCTGCATCTCGTTGCCGGCCCTGGAGTGAGTGGGGGGGAAGGGACCCGGCCTTCAGTTGCCGGCCCAGGAGTCGGTGGTGGGGGAGGGGAAGGGAGCGGGTGACCAGAGGCTTCTGCCTCCTGTAGCCTGGAGAGGGTGGGGTTTGCAGAGGGGTGGGACCTCGGACAGGTAGAATGCCATAGACTACACCCTCCAAACCAGCCATTTTGTCCTGGGTAACAATTGCTGCCAATCTCCAGGTGAGGGCTACAGATCACTCACAATTACAACTGCTCTTCAGGTAGCAGAGATCAGTTCCTCTGGAGAAAACAGTGGACTCTGTCATTATACCCTGCTGAGGTCACCACAGCAAAATGACACTGTTTGCCCAAAACCAGAGCACTGCCCCAGAGCCTCTTTCTAGATCTCGTTGTATTGCTTTCACAACGGGCTTTACTGCTAGTAATAAAATAATAGTGAAGTTGGGATATTTTCGGATGCTTAAATCCAGTGACTGGAGCTGTGAATGGATAAAAAGAGAGAGGAGAATGATGTAAACTGCTTTGTTTTCTACTGTGGAGAAAGGCAGGATATACATGAAATGAATAAATGGTAAATATAGCTGAAGATGGCTGGGAGATAAAAGGTTGGTGAATGGCTGAGAAGGAGAGAATGAGGCAGGAAAAGGATAGGGGATATTGGGGTTGCCAGGAGAAGGGAAGGATGAGATAGTATGAGTAGAGGGGTACAGGGGTAGGTGTGCCCCCCATGACTCCCGCAGAGTTTCCTATTATACAAGTGGGCCTACCTTAGCAGCTAGCCCCACACATCTGTACCATAATTTTACTAAGTAGAGGCTGCCAGAGGAGAGGTAGAAGCTGAAGACAGGTTGGGAAGGAGAGAAGGAAACAGGAAAAAGGGAGAGGCTATGAGGGCTTTCAGAGAAGAGAAAGAGGAAAAGGGGGGGGGATGTATCCCAGGCCGCAAGTCCTCGCAGGTTCCTACTTGTGTTAGTTTTGACATAGTCCCTTTATTTGCACTGACATATACTATAGGTATATGTAACAGATGTAGCATTGAACATATATCATATGAGTAAGATCAGCTCTGTGATTATATTGTCCACATCTCTGAAAAGCTATCCTTGATATAGAAGCCTAGGTTAATTAAATTTGCAGTGTTTCTTTATCTTTTTTATCAGCTAATCTACTGATTAAATATGGATCAGTTAATTGTTTAAGCATGTAATCAGCCATAATGCTATCAGATAATCAATAGGAAGCACTGACCTGTGTTCCCCATAATTTACAAGTTTAGGGAGATAGACAGTATCATCCTGATTTGTAAGGAGGCTCGCAGGCATCACAAACTGACTCATTTGTTTTTTACTTGGGGGAACAAGATGCTGCTGGCTGCCAGTGGGATTTCTGTGCTTTAAAACAGCTGTCACAGTAAGTGGGGCTTGTGACTCTGGCCATGCATATTTGGCACCATAGATCTTGCTCATTTGTACAGGATAATAAAATATCTATTGCTTTGTACGTCTCATTGTCATTTTCAGTGTTTCTGTGGGCTCTTGATGACAAGTTAAGACCCTGTCCAGGAACAGAGCCTCAGGGAGGCACAGTTTTCTGCTCCAGGAGGCAGGATTTCTATGAACTAGAAGACAGAGTTAGCATTTCTACCATCCCCCCAGCACTAAGCTCAAAGTTATATCACAGCTAATGTAAACACATCTAAGCTTTTTCAGCAGAGAGCGAAAGCCACAACCAGATGGAATGTTTCAAAGCCAACAATGAAAGGAAGAATCATTTAAAAAGCATACCCAGATGAGGGATGCATGAGACACATACAGGCATAGAGAGAGTATGTTTTCACTGCCTCTGGAAACTAATCTTAAAATTGCTTCTAAGTGCTCTCAGACCAGAAGTGTAAATGTCGACCTCTAGGAAGGCAGTCACAAATTTATAGTTTTGCTTTAAACGGCATTTTCATTTAACGATAACATTGAACCGAATGCCATGCGTTTCCTTTGATTCGGCTACAGTAGGCCTGTAGCAGTCCCTAGAAAACAATAAACAGCTTTCCTAACCTGACTGGGAGCAGAGTTCTCCAGCAGTGATTTACGTTGCTGTGAATGACACTTTCCAGTACTGCTTTGTCCAGACAATGGGACAGTTCAAAAGAACCGGAGCTGTGCCTATGAAATATGGTCCCTCCCAAGCTCTACTAGAGAAATTGCTTTCTAATTTCCAGGTTTATGTTACTAACTCCATAGATGGCTATTTGTTTTTGCTATCCTTAACAACATTCAGATACAGGACAGAAATGAAAACATACTTTTATGGCTCTGTGTGATGCAAAGCCTCGAGGAATGCAGACTTGATCCCCATGCACAGAATTTGAAGCTATGCGTCATCTTGCATGTGGATTATGTAGGTTTCTAGAGTCACACCACCATCTTAATTAAACTAGAAACAGAAGATCTTGATGAATGGCAAAAATCTGCCATTACAAAATGTTTCCATTTCTTCCATATGTGCACCCTGATTCAAACTTCCACAAACTGTGGATTAGAACTCCTAAGCGGAACATTACTAAAAAGGGGGGGGATACACTACCAGATGACAAGGATGCTTCGAAATGCTTCTTGCTGAAATGGAGAGGCAAGGAGAGTGAAAAAAAAGTATTTGATTTAAAGACTGAGGTTCTATCTACAACTGTATTGATATAGTCAGTGGATGAAAAGAGCAAGAGTCCAGTAGCACCTTGAAGGCTAACACAGCTACCCATCTTGATATATCTCAATGGATGAACTATCTTATAACACAGAATGGCATTCATACTGTCAGCCTACATAGAAACTGATGGGTAATGTAGAAAGTTGAAAGGAAGCTCGTTTTAACTGGTTCTGTTTTATTTTAGCAAGAACAATGTGGCATTATGATATGGATAGACAGGAGGGGGTGGGTCTTGGTTGAAAGAGAGCTTCCTGAGCATAGCATTCTATGTGTAGTACTCTGTTCCCTACTGGCTCTGTCAATTGCTGGGTTACTGACCAATTCTAAATATTAAAAACTGTGCCTGAAGATGGATCAGCATCTAGTGTAGATCTTTCAGAATGGATAGAAGGGGTTACTATAACATATGCTAAAAAGTATGCTCAGCATTATGTCCTATATATGGTTGCCAGCCTCCAGGTTGGGCCTGGAGATCTCCCAGAATTATAACTAATCTCCAGATCACACAGGTCAGCTTCCCTGGAGAAAATGGCAGCTTTGAAGGCTGTACTGTATGGCATTATAGCTTGCTGAAGCCCCTCTTTTCCCTAAACCCTGACATCCCCAGGCTCTACCCCCAAATATCCAGGAATTTTCCAAACTGGAATTGGCAACTTTACCACTGAAGTGTCTGAGCTACCTTCAAAGGCAATCCCATGTAGAGCACATTGCAGCAGCCTATGTGCTGAGGGCATGAATAACCACGGCCATTATGTGGCATAACCAGGGAATTCTTAGTAGCCGATGGTTTTATTTATTTATGTATTTATTTATTTATTCAATTTGTACCCCACCCTCCCCACAAGCCGGCTCAGGGCGGCTCAGACAGTTGGTACAAAATACCAGTAAAACTATATAAAATCACCTAAAATCACATTAAAATAATTCAAATACAATTATAAAATCATAGGTGTTAATCGTCCATCCTTAGTTAATTGAGAGTTGCTAAATGTCCTAAGAGTGTCCTAAGAGTGTTGCAAGCAGACAATCAAGCTCATGGTCTTCTTGGGTCGCATGATGGACTAGGCCAGATGTTAGGTTAAGGGCCGGGCTCATTGATGGTGATGATCAGGGCGGCTCCTAGTCGAAAACCTGGTGGAAGAGCTCCATCTTGCAGGCTTTGCGGAACTATAAAAGGTCCCACAGGGCTCTGATCTCTTCCGGGAGCTCATTCCACCAGCTAGGAGCCACCACTGAAAAGGCCCTGGCCCTGGTAATGGTGAGCCTGGTGTCTTTGGGGCCTGGGGGGGGCAGTCGATTCTGTGACCCCGACTGCAGTGCTCTCTGGGGTATATATATGGGGAAAGGCAGTCCCTCAGGTATGTCAGACCCTGGCCATATAGGGCTTTAAAGGTAGGCACCAGCACGTTGAAGCGAATGCGGTATGCTATTGGCAGCCAGTGCAGAGCCTTCATCGCAAGCCGGATGTGCTCCCATCTGGGCAGGCCCATCAGCAGCCTGGCTGCGGCATTCTGCACTAGCTGCAGCTTCTGAATTTGTGACAAGGGCAGCCCCATGTAGAGAGCGTTACAGTAGTCTTGTCTCAAGGTGACCATCACATGAATCACTGTGGCCAGGTCATTGTGGTCAAGGAAGGGAGCCAACTGCCTAACCCGCCGAAGATAGGCCAATTTAGCAGTGGCTGCTACCTGGGCCTCCATTGACAAGGAGATCTCCAGGAGCACTCCCAAGCTCCTAACCTCTGGCACTGACACCAATGGTGTCCCACCTAAGGTTGAGAGTGGGACCCCCACCCCTGTACTGCCCCTACCCACACACAGGACCTCCGTCTTCACCGGATTCAGCTTCAGCCGACTTTAGCTACTTTCCCCTGAGCCTCTGAAGCCTTTTGATGCAACGCCTTTCATTATAGCCACTAGACAAACTTCCAGCCATCTTATGTGCACCAAAGCTCTGTAACACAAACCAGCCTGCATAGTAAAACAGGATTTAACCCAGTGCCCTTTATCTCCTCCTGATGGCTCCTTTGGGAGCTACAAGTTGGATCTATGGGGTTAGGAGAAAAGGAGTACTGTGGCATATTGCAATCATGGAAGAAAAAGACACAGAGATAGTCCAATGGAGGCCTTTGCTCTCAGCAGTTGTGGCCTTTTATTCATGCTAGCTATGGTTTGAGAATTTGAGGCAGGATACTCAGGTTTCTTGCCACAAAACTACAATGGACAATTTAATATTTCTTTTAGAAGCACTATAAAATATTTAGAAAGTGAATCTGTTTACATTCAAAAGGCTTAAAAAAACGGGTAGAAATTAATAGTTGCTTATAATTCATGATATATTGCTCTCCACTGCAGCCTCTCAACCAGTATAGCTTTTAGACCATGTGGGTCCTGGACCCCAGGAATAAACTTTCCCAGAACTGTTGAAAAGGAGTACTAGGAGAAGGGGATCATGGGAAAGATCCACAAACATCAGTATCCATCAGTTAAGGGGTTCAAACCAAAAGAGCAACTCATGTATACACCTGCAAACATATGCATTCTTATAGAAGAGTTTGTTCTTCAGATACATAAAGCTTTTCATCTCCCTGCCAAGCCCTTGTGAATGCACAGTGTAATCATAGGGTTTGTGTTATATGTGTGTATGTTTGGTTTGTCTGTTATGAAAAAACAAATAAAATTCTACCCTTTGAGGGCAGATTTTTATTTTATTTTTAAAAAAGCCCCAAAACAACAGTATCAGTATTTCACTATTTGTCTGTTTTTAAAGGTAGTGTGTATTCATGGGACTCCTTTAGAGGTAATGTGCAAAATTGTGCACTCCTGAAAAGTACTGGGCAACCAGTTTTAGGACAGAAACAAGCTTGCAGAATAATGTTGCTTCTAAAATGTTTCTTGCTAAGAGAAACGTTTTACTTACCAAACACTATCATAATTCAAATGCTATAACTAGGTATGGGAAGTTCGGATCATTTGAACAGGAACATATAAGCAGGCATTACTGAATTTGCAATGGCAAAGCTGGAACTCAAAATAGGGCTGCAGTGGAATTTTTGCACAGCAGCACTTTGGAAAGGCATCAGCCATTACTGTTGTTGATTCTGTTTGCTTCCATATGAAAGTCTTGCTCCATATACACACCTCAAACTTTAGCTTTGTTGTTGTTGTTTCCATCACAGAATAGTCATGCAATTGTCTGCCTTCCAGGTTTTTTCTTGCTGCACTGCATAGTTTCCAAAACCTGTTTTGGTACAATCTTTCCAGAAAAGTGGGTTTGGTTGCAGTGGGCAGGAAGGTGCAGACTTCTCTGCCCACATCTGGTTCCATTTCCTCTCCATCTCCTTGGATCTTCTATTTCTCCCCCACCCTGAGAGGCTTTTTACTGGATTTTAAAAAATTGGTAGTAGGTATATTGCTATAGCAGCATAGCACTACAGCGGTATAACACTATAACAGTACACTTAACACTTCTTTTTAAAAAGCTGACAGAATACCCTCTGGGGGTGAGGGGAGGAAATGGTAGGTATGATGGGGAAAATGGAGAATATCTCTATATGGAGCCTCTGTTGCCATTGCAAATGCCTCTGCATTCCCAGCAGCAATGGGAATTTAATGGGGAGTCATCCCCATGTGGAAGTAAACCTCTGTTTCTTCCTGCCGGAAACAGAGCCCTCTTACGTCTTGAGATTGAACATAAGAGAAGCCAATGTTGGATCAGGCCAATGGTCCATCTAGTCCAACACTCTGTCATACAGTGGCGAAAAATACCAGGTGCCATCAGGAGGTCCAGCAGTGGGGCCAGGACACTAGAACCCCTCCCACTGTCCCCCCCCCCAAGCACCAAGAATACAGATTGCTCTAAAATAAATCCTTTCATGATTCAGTTTGATCTTTGAACGTAGTCACAATATACAAATGATTCATAGGATGCCAGGATTTTTAAATGGTAAGCTATTTTCTGTTTGTTTAATATGACTTAGAATGGAACAAAAGTTGGCCTCCTAGCTGCAAGGAAACAACTCTTCCTAGAGCAATCTTATTCCATTAAAAGAAACAATCTGTGACTGTTCTACCCATGCAAAAACATGCAAGTCATCACAATGTGAATCAAAATGATGAGCTACCTTCTTGCTATGATGTTGCCGATTAAATTAGTCACTGGAGGGAACTTGTTTCTTTCCAGCTGCAGCGCTGGGCAGCACAATCACTTATGAACTGGCAACAGGGAATGCGTAGATGATTATATCCTGGTAAGTAGTTAAGGTTAAAGTCCAAAAGTCTGTGGAACAAAAAGCTGTTTTCTATTCACATTTGGCTAGTGATGCTCAGAGCAGAGCAGACCACCCACAGCCTGACACTTAGGGAGACGGCAATGTGTTGAATCTGCTGAAAGTCAGCTACAAAAATAAAGCCATCAGGAATCTGCTAAGAGCTAAGGGAAAAAATTACATACAGCATCATTTCTAAAAAAAGAAATGAATGATCTACACACATCTTTATGGACAAATCCAATCCAGCTTCTTTATAGGCAAAGGCGCCATTTTAGGTTTTGAGGAGTGGATATTCCCAGCAAGGGCTAAAGAATTGTTCTTGGAGCTATTCTATATTTTAATAAAGCAAAATGCAGTGCCTATGAAAAGCATTTCTTGTGCTTCCTTCTTTATTGTAAAATATTTTCATTCCAATAAAATATTGTAAAATATTTTCATTCCAATAAATGCATGTGGCATGAAACTTGAGGGAAAGGGAAGAAGCATCTCACCTTTGGCTTTCCAAATGTTGCCCCTCTGTGAAAATAGCTTGATGGAACTTGGGTGGAGTTTTACTAGATTCTGGTCCCCTGCTGGAGAAACAGA
Organism: Gekko japonicus; assembly: GCF_001447785.1. Classification (NCBI taxonomy): domain Eukaryota; kingdom Metazoa; phylum Chordata; class Lepidosauria; order Squamata; family Gekkonidae; genus Gekko; species Gekko japonicus. The sequence goes on along the minus strand of NW_015167569.1, from coordinate 305,412 downwards.
TCTGGATAGCAAAAATGCTCCCCTCACCTGTTACATCTAGTTAGGAAGCTCGCACCCCATTTTCAGATGCCTAATCAGGCCACTCTGAACCATGCTTCAGCACTCTTGATGCACTCTACATGGGGCTGGTGTTGAAGTTGATTCTGAAACTGAAATGATGCATAGTGTGGCCAGCCCATATGCTTTCTAGGGCTGGATGGCAAGACCATGCCACTCCTATTTTGAGGTTGCAGATTAGTTTCTGGATCCAGTTCAAGGTGTTGGTTAGGGCTGCCAGGTCTAATTGTCCTGGTGGCGGGGGGTAGGAGGGAGTGGGAGATTGGGTGACATCACTGCGCACAACGTTGGCATGATAACTTCACATGGAAATGACATCATCATGCCGGAGTTGTCACACATTGATGCTCTGGCATTTTGGTTGAAACTCTATCATTACTATGGAGTTTTTGGCCAAAATGCTACAACATCAACGTGCAATGTCCCTAGCATGATGATGTCACTCATGCTGACTACATCTATGCACACTGGGCCTCTTCAAGAGTGGGGCTACCCCCACTGACCTGCTGGCCATCCACGGATTGGAACCCCAAAGACCAGGGGATCGCCTAGCTGGACTGGGGGTCTGACAACTTAAATGTTGGTGCTTGAAATCCTTCAAGACCTGGGCTCCACATACTTGGGGAATAACCTCTCCATGCATGTTCGTGAAATAGAAATTTATTTGTATTTAGCCATAAGCCATTACAAACCACGGATTAGAGTAAAATTTAAGATATAATAAAACCATACAATCAGAATAAAATTGACTCAAAAGGTGTCTGCTAAGATCAATATTAATTAGTTCCCATAAGAACAGCGTTAGCCCATATTTTCTTTGCAGCCAAGGCATATAAAGACATTCTATAGGATATGATGGCATCGAAATCAGCTTACAAGAATACAATCTACTCAGAATCTGAGTAGAAACGTGAGTCTGATAAAATTTCGGAGAGAAATTTTAACCTAAGTTGGGCATAAGTTATATTCAAGAATATAATGGGGAAGATCCTCAATAACAGAAGAGCCACGAGTACAAAAGCGCTGTTCCTTAGGTGTTCTACTGTAGTGGCCGGCTAATACGGCCGTTGGCATTGATTCAAAATGCAAGGATGTGAAAGCTGCTCTCAGGTTGTGATTATCTATACTAACTAGGTAGGAGGATCTAAAATGGTCATTCTTAAACAATTTGAACTAGGGAATAGACTGTGATTTCAAGATTAACTGTTTATATAGCAGAGCATCACACTTAAACACCCAGTCTCTAAGATCTGAACTGTTTGTTGAAGGACTGAGGAGGTCATCAGGAATGGAGAATCTTGATATTAGATTATTAAAAGAACAAGAATGCTCCAAGTCTTTTGATAACACTGATTTAAATGCCAGTTAACAGAATGAGTCAGAACTGACAGCTCTGTTCCCCCCCCAACATTTTAGAACAGCAAGGTGGACCCTCCCCTTAAGGAAGGAAGGCCAGTCTCTGCTGTCATCAAGGCAACTTGTGTTCCCCTGGGAAGAACCAGGATACACCTTAAAAACTGATTTTGAATTGTTTCAATACTAGTGAGAATATCCTCTTTCCATCCCCAAGCCTCAGCACCATACAGAAGGTGGGGGATGACCCTATTTTTGAATAATTTTAAAACGGGATCAATAAGAAAGCCATCCCACAATTCTTGTCGCAGATGCTCTTACTGTGGCAATATGAACATTCCAGTTCAAATTCTCTCTAAATGTGATTCCTAAATACTTAAAGGAACTACACTGATTTATTGAGTTGCCAAGTATGCTCCAGGAGGATATTTGAGCCCTTTTCCTAAAGACCATCACTTTGGTTTTTCCAAAGTTAATATTAAGGGCCTCTTCCTTACAGTATAATCCTAGTTGCTGCAATAGTCTTCTCATCCCAATTTTAGTAAGTGATATTAGGGCCATGTCATCTGCATAAAGTAAAATTGAGATTTTATGCTCCTCAAGGGTAGGTGGAAAGAATTGTGGGCCCGATACCCTGTCAACAATTTTGTTTATATAACCCTGCTTCACCCCTTTATGTATTGGGATTTTGTTAGTTAAGGACCCCGATGTCTATGTGCAGCTCCCGTAACAGGAATAATAACCTTTTATCAATATTCAGTTCTGCCAATTTTTGCCATAAGTTGTTCTTATCAATGGAGTCAAATGCAGCAGCCAAGTCCATGAAAGCTACATATAGTGATTTTGTAGGGCCATTTAAACCTTCATATGCCAATTGGTGAAGAGTAAGGCAGTGGTCGATGGTGGAAACCATGCATGTTCCCGTGCAGCAGTTTCCTTCTTTCCTAATGTCTATTGTCAATATCCCCCTGGTCTAAGGCAAGTTCAGAAACAAACCAGGCTTGAGCTTTTCAATAGCACTGGAAAAGCCTCCTAGAAGAGGTCAAGGGGGCTCCTACTCTCATGGCTTTCTGACAAGGCTGCAAAACAAAGGTATTCTGAATACGCTGCTGGTGGAAGCATAAGGTCTTTTTAGATTTTTTTAAAAAATGTTTTGTATCTGTTATTTTAATGTTTGTTTTCATATTGTTGTTACTTACTTTTGATCCTGAGATACTTAAGAGAAAGACAAGCTTATAAATATTTTGGATCAATAAATAAATCCAAAATTGATTACAAGGAAAGACCCTTGAGCTGTCAGCCTACACAGCCATTGCATGGATGGCGAAGACTCATGGAGAAAGCATGCAATATTTAAAAGGATGTTATTGCCACCAATCACCTGAATGAATATAGACACAGTAAAAAAAAAGTGTTCCAAACCACCTCCACCATGTTCTTTTCTTGCCTATACAATGGTTGTGTATAAGACTGCAGCCCATGGGCCTCCCTTGTGACAATTTTTTGGTTCAATCAGGCAAAAAGGAATCTAGAAAAAACAGCAACAAAGACATAAAACATGCTCAAAGCATTGAAACTGCTGCCGGGACGGAGTTTGTTATAAAATATTTAACATAGCATGAGATATACAATTAGAGATTGCAATCTCAATTACAGTAAGAGGGTCATACTTTATCTGATGGTCTCCATGACAGGATATCAATGATTGGGAAGCAATTTTGCTTCTAATCTTCATTGTAGCCACAGTGAACAGAGCTATTGTAGAGGTAAAAAATGTACCCTGATAAGAGAACAATGTACAGACTTTGTAAAAAGATCAGGTATTTTATGATGCCTGTTAAAAAATCCTGAGAAACATCTATGCCTATGAATGGTATACAATGGCCTGTACAACATTTAAAGAATGATAGTTGAATTGGAACATGTAAGCTGCTCAGAGCCCTTCGGGGGTGAGCGGGATACAAATTGAAATATAAATAAATAAACAAATAGTCCCAACCAACATCTAGCCACATACATAGAGTCAGCCCTACACAGAGTCAACCCTAGCTTACTGGAATTTAAGTAGATTTCCCATCCAAACAAGTGGATGACAATATCCAAAACTATAAGCAAGAAAATATTATTTCAGGGAAAATAGTATCTTGAAGATAAGCTTCCTGATCATGATAATCTTTGAAACCATTACACTACTGGGAAAAATCAGAAACATAGTATATAATTGACTGAATTATTATAATTGACCTCTTGAGCACTGTGAGTCAAACAGATTCTGCATGACAAAAGGAAGGGCATTGTGTCTTAATGACTGTAGATATCGCCCTCAAGAGGCCTTAAGCACGAGGGGATAGCTCTCTCCATCTGACCACCAGGGCTTTCAATGTGTGGTACCCACCTGGCTGGAAGGGATATACATATGGAAGGGATATACATATGGGCATCTGTGTGAAACTGAAATACATTCTTTCCCATACCCCCATATATATATATATATATATATATATATACATATACACATATGGCACCACCACCACCCAAAAAAACCTAGGGCCCAGTTAATAAGAACATAAGAACATAAGAACATAAGAGATGCCAATGTTGGATCAGGCCAAAGGCCCATCCAGTCCAACACTCTGTATCCCACAGTGGCCAGAAATACCAGTGCCATCAGGAGGTCCACCAGTGGGGCCAGGACATTAGAAGCCCTCCCACTGTTGACCCCCCCCCAAGCACCAAGATGACAGAGCATCACTTGCCCCAGAGTCCCTATCTATACCTTGTGGCTAATAGCCACTGATGGACCTCTGCTCCATATGCTTATCTAATTCCCTTTTGAAGCCGTCCATGCTTGTAGCTGCCACCACTTCCTGTGGCAGTGAATTCCAAGTGTTAATCACTCTTTGGGTGAAGAAGTACTTCCTTTTATCCGTTCTAACCCGACCGCTCAGCAATTTCATGGAGTGCCCACGGGTTCTTGTATTGTGAGAAAGGGAGAAAAGTACCTCTTTCTCTACCTGCTCTTTCCCATGCATAATCTTATAAACCTCAATCATGTCACCCCTCAGTCGTCGTTTCTCCAAGCTAAAGAGCCCTAAGCGCCTTAACCGTTCCTCATAGGGAAAGTGTTCCAACCCTTTTATCATTCGAGTTGCTCTTTTCTGCACTTTTTCCAAAGCTATAATATCCTTTTTAAGGTGTGGTGACCAGAATTGCACACAGTATTCCAGATGAGGTCGCACCATTGATTTATATAGCGGCATTATGATATTGGCTGATCTGTTTACAATACCCTTCCTAATAATCCCCAGCATAGCATTGGCCTTCTTTATTGCAGTCACACACTGTCTCGACATTTTCAGTGAGTTATCTACTACAACTCCAAGATCTCTCTCTTGATCTGTCTCTGCCAGTTCAGACCCCATCAACGTGTATTTATAGTTAGGATTTTTGGCTCCAATGTGCATCACCTTGCACTTGGCCACATTGAACCCCATTTGCCATGTTGACGCCCACTCGCCCAACTTTGACAGATCCCTTTGGAGTGCCTCACAATCCTCACTGGTTTTCACCACCCTGAACAACTTCGTATCATCCGCAAATTTAGCCACTTCACTGCTTACTCCCAACTCCAAATCATTAATGAACAAGTTAAAAAGCAGTGGACCAAGTACTGATCCCTGTGGTACCCCACTGCTTACACCCCTCCACTGGGAGAACTGCCCATTTATACTCACTCTCTGTTTTCTATTAATTAGCCAGTTTTTGATCCATAAAAGGACTTGTCCTTTTATCCCATGATTTTTGAGCTTGCTTAGGAGCCTTTGATGAGGAACTTTATCAAAAGCTTTCTGGAAGTCAAGGTAAACAATATCTATTGGATCCCCCTTGTCCACATGTTTGTTCACCCCCTCAAAGAACATTAACAGGTTAGTGAGACAAGATCTTCCCTTACAGAACCCATGTTGAGTCTGCCTCAATAGGTTTTGTTCATCTATGTGCCTACTAATTCTTTCCTTAATAATGGTTTCCACCAATTTACCCGGTATCGACGTCAGACTGACAGGCCTGTAATTTCCCGGATCTCCTCTGGAACCCTTTTTAAAGATGGGAGTGACATTAGCTACCTTCCAGTCCTCAGGAATGGAGGCTGATTTTAAGGAGAGATTACATATTTTTGTCAGGAGATCCACAAGTTCACAATTGAGTTCTTTCAGAACTCTTGGATGTATGCCATCTGGGCCTGGTGATTTATCAGTTTTTAAGTTGTTTATCAGTTTTAGGACCTCCTCTCTCGTCACCTCAATCTGACTCAGGTCTTTCAACACCCCTCCCGAACTCAGCGGCTCTGGAGTGGGCAAGCACCTCTCATCTTCCACAGTGAAGACGGAGGCAAAAAATGCATTTAGCTTCTCAGCCATTTCCCTATCATCCTTCAGTACTCCTTTTACCCCTTGGTCATCCAAGGGCCCCACTGCCTCCCTGGCTGGTTTCCTGTTTCTAATGTATTTGAAGAAAGTTTTATTGTTGGTCTTTACATTTTTTGCTATATGCTCCTCATATTCCCTTTTTGCATGCCTGACCACAGACTTGCATTTTATTTGCCATAGCCTGTGTTCTGTTTTATCAGCCTCACTGTGACTAGCTTTCCACCGCTTAAAGGAATCCTTTTTACCTTTTACAGCTTCCATTACTTTGTTTGTTAACCATGTAGGCTTTTTCTTATACCTGTTTGTGCCTTTCCTAACCTGCGGAATATATTTTATTTGAGCTTCTAGAATTGTAGTTTTAAACAGTTTCCAAGCTTCCCCAATGGTTTTGACCCTTTCTACTTTTCCCTTCAGTTTCCTCCCCACATGTCCCCTCATATCAGAAAAATTACCCCTTTTAAAGTTAAAAGTGGTTGTGTGAGTCTTTTTGGCCAATTCCCTATTTGTACAAATGTTGAACTCAACAACATTATGATCACTGTTCCCAAGCGGTGCAATCACTTTTACATCTCTCACCAGGTCTTGAGTGTTACTTAGGACCAAATCAAGGATCGCCTCTCCCCTGGTAGGTTCCATGACCATCTGCTCCATAGCACAGTCATTTAGAGTGTCTAGAAACTCAATCTCTTTCTCTCGACTAGAACACATATTGACCCAATCAATGTGTGGGTAGTTAAAATCACCTATTACGACACAGTGTTTTTGTCTAGCTGCTATCTTTAATTCATTCATCATTTTATAATCCTCCTCTATCTTTTGATCCGGTGGGCGATAACAAACTCCCAGTGTTAAGTTTCCTTTTGGCCCCCCTATTTCAACCCACAGAACTTCAAGAAGCGAATCCAATTCTCTTAGCCTCTCGATCTTTCTGGACTTTATACCCTCTCTGACATACAGAGCCACCCCACCTCCAACCCTTCCCCCCCTATCCTTCCGATATAATATATAACCGGGAATCACTGTGTCCCACTGATTTTCCTCATCCCACCAAGTTTCTGAAATACCCACAATGTCTATTTTTCCCTCCCTCACCAAGCACTCCAACTCCCCGATTTTACCTCGGACACTTCGAGCATTTGTATAGAAACAGCTGTAATTTCCCATACTGGTTAAGCCTGCCACCTTCCTCTTGCTATCTCGAGACCTTGTCAGGCAGTCCATGTCACTAGCCATGGTCTCAGTGGACAATTTCAATCCACCTCCCTGTAGAAAAGCAACAGGTACCCCCTCATCTCTCTGAGATGAGCCAACCCGAACCAGAGACTTTTCGTCTCCTGTCGGCTTTCCCCCAATATTCAGTTTAAAAACTGCTCTGCCACCTTTTTGATTTTAAGCGCCAGCAGCCTGGTTCCTTCTCGGGACAAGTGGAGACCGTCTCGCCTGTACAGCTCCCTCTTGTTCCAAAAAGAATCCCAGTGCCTAACAAACCTGAACCCTTCCCCCCTACACCATCATCTCATCCACGCATTGAGACTCCGGATCTGTGCCTGTCTCTCCGGCCCTGCACGTGGAACAGAATCTCCTTGATGAAGTCTCTAAGATACACAGTCAATTCTTAATAAATTGGAAGCCTGGACAGAGGAGCATCTTTGAAGAAAAGCAGCCTGGATTGCAGAACTGTAAAAGCACCACACACTTCTGTTTTAAAACAGGTCATCTGATAAATCAGTATGTATAAGAGCTTTAAAACAGCAAGGGGTTGGGTTTCAAATCTGACTGGAACAGCAATGTGTGAGAGGGGTACAGTTTAAACCTTTTGCTTATGCACCTTTCCCCTCAGAAGGTATCTTGTTTTCCCTCACACATGGCTAGCAGTCATTTGTGGGGGGAGGGAGCAGTTAGGCCATGGACATGACACAGAGGTAAGGGTTAAACCCCTCTCAGGGTTGAACTAAAAACAGAAGTGTTAGGAGATCAGATCATGGATCTCTCACACCCCAGGCAGTGTGGCCTCAGCTGAATGTTCTAAAGAGAAAAATGGGTAACTTCATAAATAAACCTTGTCCAGCACAGGGTCGCAAAATATTCTTACCTTTAGGCATTTAACTTCTTAAAATGATTTGTGTGTTCTGGTGTGATTCTGGTTTCCTTTTGTATTTCTTCTTCCTGCCCTGGAAAATGTATGTCTGTTTACACAATATGTCACTGCCTCGTTCCTTATAAACAGCCAAGCAGAGAGAATTCTTCATGGAACAATAAATGCAAGGCTGTCCTAAAGGATACAAAGTGGCTCTTGGGAAAGGGTTTGCTTTTCCTTCCAGTGAGATTCTGGCAGATGCAGAGGGAGTTCTGTTCCTTTGTTACCTCTTCCTTCTATAGAAGTGCCCCATGGTCTTTGCAAAATTACAACTTGCTTTCAAGAATTAAGGCTTCAGTGCCATGAAACCAGTTCTGCACTACAAAAATATTATTCTTTGATGGGGTGTTTTATAATACCATTTATATAGTGTTTCTTTAGTGCCATCCTAAGCACTGCCATTACAGAACTGACCCTATTTTGTATCATATTTGAATCTACACAAATTCCAATTGTAGTCCTGATTACGCACTGAGGAAACCAAGCAGAATGTTGAATGTTGGTAAATACTTTTTCTGTTACACTTTTAATAGGCTCTCTTCCCTTACATATTGCCCTTCTCTTTCTACATATCACTAAAATCACACAGCAGTACTTTCTTTATCACTTAATCAGAACTCCCACATTCATGAACTTACACCCCATTATGAACTGCATGCCTTACAGCTTTTCTAGTTAAAATACCATTGCATGGCTTACACCTATGGCTTCCAAAAGTTCATGTTGAAACACAAATCTCAGGTTTAGAAGGACGGAACTCTGCATCGGATGGCACTGTTACATCATTCAAAGTATTTCACATGCATTATCGTAATTTTCACAGCAGTTCTTAAAGCAGCTCATTACTACTATTATTTCTATTATTACTACCACCACTACTAAGAAGAAAATTTTAGATTATTATCCACCATTGGACTGTCTCAACACAACTATCCCGATTGCAGATTTTTAAAATAAGTATAGGGCCAACTAGTGAATTTGAGTATGAGATTAACTTTGTAATGTAGGATGCCTCATTCTTAGCCCACACAACAAAAATACAATCTTTGCCTCAATTTTTGTTGTTCAGTCGCACAGTCGAGTCCAACTCTTCGCAACCTCATGGACCAGATCATGCCAGGCCCTCTGGTCTTCCGCCATCCTCTGAAGTTTGCTCAACTTCATGTTCGTTGCATCTATGACACTGTCTAACCATCTCATCCTTTGCCGTCCCCATCTTCTTTGACCTTCAATCTTTCCCAGCATCAGGGTCTTCTCCAGGGAGTGCTCCCTTCACATTTGGTGGCCAAAGTATTTGAGCTTCATTTTCATTATCTGGCCTTCCAGGGAACAGTCAGGGTTGATTTCTTTTAGGATTGACTGATTTGATCTTCTTGCAGTCCAAGGGACTCTCAAGAGTCTTCTCCAGCACCATAGTTCAAAAGAATCTATTCTTCGGCGCTCGGCCTTCCTTATAGTCCAACTCTCGCAGCCATACATGCCCCAATAGAGTAAGTAATTATTTCCATTTTATGGGTAAGAATTTAGAGTGACCCAACATGGTTGATCCTGGATTAGAACATTAAGTAGTTTCCCTGAGCTGGCACTACAGGTACTCAGTTGTCCTGATGGTCTGGGCAAAGCTAGACATTTTTCTAAAGATGTGGTTGCAGCAATAGAGCAATTCTATAGTTCTTTCTTCCCCTTAAGAACACATAATTAAACTTGCCTTGTGTCATGATGTTTTGTATTCCCCCATCCACTGTCTTTGGCAGCCATGTATGTGGAATGAAGGTGGACAAAACAGAAAACTATTATTTCACGATAAAGGTTTTAAAGAGGGGAAGGAAGGAAGAGGCACCATTTTCAGCAATGTCCAGATGTTTAAGGCAACATCATGTATCTAAGAGTCAATTGTGGGTCCATCTGTGGATACTTAAAGCCATGGACTGAGCTCACACTGACATAAAACAGGTATGCAAAAAATCTGAAAACATTAAAATACGTTGCAGGGGCTTAAATCCCCCCACCATTCCAAGGGTGTTGTTCTGTGCTTGTTCCTAACTCCTCTGCAGATGCAGGACTCAGAGCCTCCCACCTTGGCACACTCAGGGAATCTTCCAACAGTGAGGTAGCTGCTGCTGGAACCCAAGCTGCCTCCCCGTTCTTTGCTGTGGGAACTGGTGGCAGTGGTTCTACTTGGGGAGAAGAAACCTCTGCCTCCATGCTTGCCCACTATAGTGGGTTCTGCGGGGCCAGCCACAGCAGCATGGGCATCAGGCAGCCCTCTATGGCTGCCCCCAACACCAGGTGCCACTGAAGCCAGGTGGCCCTCCATAGCTGACATTGCTGCAAAGCCTGCCATGGCTCCCAGGTTCCTTGCTGCTTTTGCCGTTGGACCCTCTGTGGCTCCCAGCCTCCTCACTGCAGCTGGGCACACCGCTCCACCACCATTGCCACTGGGGTCTCTGCCCCCTTCCCCACCATTGCCACTGCCAGCACATTGCAGCTCTGTGCCCCTCCCACTGTTGCTGCCAGGCTCCCTGCCCCTCCACCATCACTGCTGCCCCTCAGCCCCACAATCTCCTTGTGGGGCCTCACTTCTCTAATTTAATCTTCATGTTAGCACAGGCGAAATCACCCCAGCACTGCATTTCGATATTCCTCAAAATTAAAGTCCTCACAGAAGTATTCCAAACAGGAAACCACACTTAGTTTCATACATTATAGAGATAGATGTTGAAGGCCCAGACTGAAAGCTCAGAAGTGGTCCTGCTCTTTTCTAGGCCAGGTATACTTCCATGATATCCTCCCATTAGGGACAACCTGCCATCTGCCCAAGAAGGCAATGACAGTTCAGTCCTGAGAGAGTAGCTATGAGGAGCTGGTGCCACTGCTAGACTGTATTTCTATTATTAACATATGTGTAGACTGCCTTCCCCTAACTGGAAGATCAAACATCTTTTACATAAAGTTGCTACTCAGGGCAGCAGTAAAAACAATGTAACCAATTAAAAGGTCAAGCTTCACTCTTGTCCTAACCCATCTTGGCCACAAGAAGTCTCCTCCTTCGTGTTCCACCAGCTATTGCCAGCTCCTTCTTTCTCGTATGCCTAAAATAGGCAGAAGAGAACAGAGATGAAAAAATTATTCATCTTTGCCTTTTGCTAAAGTACAGCTTCAAGGAAGGTCTTGCTAACAAACAGGCAGCATTGATTGATTTATATTTATACCCCATTTTTCTCCCCAATGGGAACCCAAAGTAGCAGGAAACATATATATGAAAACTTTGTCCACCTCAGCCACCATATCAATATACTCTATTGTAGATATTCCTTCCATTTCTCTATTTAAAAAAAGCAAATAGAGCTTTTTTTACCCCCCATACACACGCACGTACACACACACACACACAAACACACGCTCTAGGACTTTGACAGTGGTTCAACAGGCCGGCAGGCAGGCAGCATTGCTGTTTTCCAGTTACTCTCCTTCCATGATGTTGAATGCCTCCCTATCATGCAGCTCTGAAAGGCAGAGGATGCTTTTCTGGAAGGGGGGCAGCAGCACGAGATATATCGAAAGAATGATATGTCTGCTCTAGTAGCTTACTGCTTCATAAGCATAACTGAGCCGTTGTGTATAAGAAGAACAAGCTGTGTAGATAGCCATTGAGACTAAGCAAGGCAACATCGCAGCAGCAAAGGTAACCTCACACTTGGATTTCTTCAGAGTGTGTGTGTGTGTGTGTGTGTGTGTGTGTGTGTGTGTGTGTGTGTTAGAGAGAGAGAGAGAGAGATGTGTGTGTGAGAGAGAGAGAGAGAGAGAGAGAGAGAGAGAGAGAGAGAGAGAGAGAGAGAGAGAGAGAGAGAACATTATTGCCAGGGATAACATTCCCCTCCAGCTACAGCAGTATAACCCATTGTTTGAATTAAACAGCAACACCATATTAATGGATTTGGACTGTTAGTTATAAATCACATTGCATTAAAGTTTTATCCAAAAAAGTCCTTTCTAAAAAAAACCCTGAATTAATGACCTCTCTCTACATACTGCACTTTTCAGTAGTAATTGCTGAGCTGGAAAGAAGTTTCTAAAAATATGGCATTTTTTTTAAACTAAAGAATTAAAGAGAGGATGGTATCCAACAACTAACACAAAGAGACTTGGGGTACTTTATGGTATGGTTGGTTTCATGGTGGCTTTTGAATGATATATAAAGTAAGATATGACACTTTGTGGTACTTTATATTATCCATATGGCAATCATTTGTTCTGAGAGTACCCATTTCCCTATCCTTATAAGAAGCCATAAAAAGGCATAATAAAACTAAAAGTGATAGGGAGGTGGGTGCTCTTAATCGACACCACATGTCTGTCACAGACATTGTATTGCCATTCACTATACAAGGTAACTCAGTTCCTACAAAGGAAAGCTAAAGCCAGCATTCATATACTTGTTTGGTGATGGTAGAAAGGGCTGTCAAGTTGCAGGCGACTTAGGGCAACTCCATAGGGTTTTCAAAGCAAGAGACAAACAGAGACGGTTTGTCATTGCCTGCTTCTGCATAGCAACCCTGGACTTTCATGGTGGTCTCCCATCCACACACTGAGCAGGGCCCACTCTGCTTAACTTCTGTGTTCCCCAAAGAGGTGGTCTCCTGTTTCGTTGGGGGAAATTAGCTTTAAGAAGGCAGAGGGGTAACTGGGGCTCTCCACCTATGTTTACAGGGATTTTTCCCTTAAGAGAACTCTCAAGATGAACCAGGCAGATGTACCACTGGAAAGGTTTTTATTAAAAAAAAATAGAAATGAGCAAATCACACATTTGTGTTGTTGTTCAGTCACACAGTCGAGTCTGACTCTTCACGACACTAAAAGCACACACAAGCTAGTTAAGAGGCAATCAAGGAGGAGAGGGAGAAAGCAATTTAGGGGAAGGCTATGCAGTTACCAGTCTTGAAGAAGGTGGTCCATGGAAGCAGCAGGAAAATGAACAGTATTTTGGGAAGTGAGAGAGAGTAGGCCCATACGCTAATGGGGGTATGCAGAGAATCCAAGAACACACAGACCCAAACTGCTGGCTGTGTACTCCAGATATAGAGCAAAATGCCACCTGTGGCATTCTTACATATTTGCCACCCAAATAATTTGGTGGGTTTTTCTGAGATGAACAATGATTTGGGAGAGGCTTGATAGGTTTTCCTGAGGCAGACTATAGGTGTAAATGATGCTTGATGACCCCTTAATCACTGGATGGGAAAAGCTACCAGGTTTGGTGAACGCTTCTTCGCATACTGTGGGAGCTTAGAAAAAACGCTTCCGGCACAACGGGATGCATGCGCGTGCCAGATGCACTGGATTAACTCGGCTTCCGCAATCCGACGCTCACCTACGACCTGCATTTTCAGGTTGATAGTACCCTTTTGCTGGTTCTTTTTAAATGCGTTTCTTCGGGCCGATGGTACGACTTGGTGCCAGGAGCGCTACGCTTCCCAGATGTTGCCGTATGATTGCGGCCGTTTGATGCGCCCTCTGCCCATCTGTTTTCTGTGTCAAATCCTCCCGTGTGACCCGGGTCAGTGTCAAGTATTGCTTAATTAGGGTAAATGGGTAAAGGGAAGTGAGGCTGAGCTTAGGTGAGATTAGTCCATAGTTTCTTAGGAGACCCATTGACCTAAATTATATGTCTCCTCAGGGTGTGGAGAGGATTGTTAGTCAGTCAGCCACTGTGACTCACCTTTAAAAATATTTTCCCAGGCTTTTACCTGGCTGGCCTCCATTTGTTTCACTTAAGGCCAGGAAGTATCTTGCATTTATGGGTTTTGGGGTGATATTGTACGTAGGGTGTTTGTATCTATCTCTCTCACTCGCTAAACTGCCCCTCTGCAGGAGGAGGGGTCTGACTGCTAACAACTGAGATCTAATGTGACTGGGCTAGCCTAGGCTATCCTGATCAGGCCATGTTTGTATACATGCTTGCACAGTGCCATAGAGGGCAAAGAGTTTGACATCATGTGCTGCCTTCTTTCATAATAAATTTGAATGCCTACTTATTGAGGTTCTATACCAAGTAAGCTGAATTGCTGGTCAGCCCATCTACAGTGCCATCCTAAGCAGAGTTATACTCTACTAAGTCAATTGAGTTCAGTGAAAAGGAGTAACTCTGCATACATCACACTGTTGGAGAGTAATCCTAAACACATCATTTTATCCAATGGGGCTCACTCCCAGGAAAGAGTTCTTAGAATTTCAGCTCTAGTTTCACTGGAAGCACAACTGGAGTAAATGACATTTCAGGACCCCTTTGACTGTCTGATAGTAAGATACTCTCTATGGATATTCATAGTTTGAGTCCAATGGCACCTTTAAGATCAACAAAGTTTTATTCAAAGTGGATATTCATGTAAACTCAAAATGTGTGTACACTCAGGGGTACATGAGGACCAGATGGGGAGGGGTTAATTTTAGTGGTTTTATAATTTTAACATGTACGTTTTAAACTGTTAGCCGCCTTGGCAGCCCTTATAATGGGCAGAAAGGCAGGGTACAAATTTTGTAAATAAATAAATAAATAAATCTGTCACATAATGAATGGTGAAGCTGCTGCATCAGTGGAAGCCTATACTTGCATGCATCTAGCTCTTATACCTGTAAGCAAGAACAGTTGACCTGGAGCATTTCTCTGCCACGGCCATATGAAAATGAATACAAGTCACTAGTCTCCATCTACTTACGGCCAAATTAGACATGACAGCCTCAAAGCATGTGTCAGAAATGGATCATCTATTAAATAGCTCCACGGCTGGAACAGTGCAATTTAAAATACATTAGGGGTGGTGGGGAGGAGGCACGGAATTTCTACCTACATTTTTCATCTGAAGCCATGGTAACAGCCATTTTTCTTCAAATAGGTGTTCCTTCAGCCTTCAGAGTTTTATCAGAAGAAAAAAAATGTTATGAAGCGGTTTTAGGTAGAAAAGTACAGATAAATGGAAGATTAGGCAACCCATTCCTCTAACAAAAGTTAAAGCATCCAGTTCCACTGTTACAGCAATTGGGTTGCAGACCCATTTCCAGTTTACACAAATCTGCAATGATTACATCTGGTTTGGTCCTTAAGGCCCCACAATCACAGCTGCTTATTCAGAGTCAGCAACATTCGTAAAGAAAAAAAGAAATATAAACATTTCATTTTCCCAGCACTGAATTTACATAATGTAAAATGGAGTCCTAAGAACATGTTAATCTGTAATGTTCTCAAGATCAGTTAATGTGTGTAAATGACCTCCATCCTAGTATTCTCCAGTCTGTTTCCTGTGGTAAACTGGCACCAACCAGCCTATAGCTTACTATAGTAGTCACTCTATTGAACCACCTGCCAGCCATGTTATTTCCATTAGACCTAGCATAGTAGCGCTGAAGGTACTTACTGTGTTGCAACCAGAATTTTATCCTAGAGCAAGAAACAAGGAGTCAAGAAACCCTTTCACATTGTTGCTGTAACCCTTAAACCACCTCATAGGATTGAACCACCATGCTAAAGTGTAAGGAGTCTGGTTTAACCAGTTTCTAGGTGGTGTTTCCACATCATTGAAAACGAAACCACAAAAAAAAAATCAAGAGTTTTGTCACCTAGTTTTCCATTCTTCTTTGGAGAAAAAGTGGTGGAACTGGAAAGTAATGAGCCAATGAAAACAGAAGACTATAGTAATAACAATGTGTTTCTTATACCCAGGATAACAGAGATTTTTACATACACTTTCATGTAGAAAATGTAATGTTACTGGTACATCAGGTGAATTATTTAACAAATGATAAATTGACACTAGAAACCAACAAATTATCATGGAATCTGAGACATATTCTACCTTGTTATTATACCTTGGTACTTGCTGAATGGCTTAAAAGGATAAGGTTATAACTCCACTAAATTTACTGAGAATAGCTGGAACTCTGAAATAGAGAAAGATACTTCTATGTTTAAAATATCTGTATGTAATTTCTAACATTCATTCTTAAGCAGTTTACAGAATAAAACAACTCTACAAAAATGAAATCAAACTAAAATCAGAAAAAAATAAAACCAATAGTGTCACTTTCAAACAGTTAAATAAATTCAGCTGGGTAGCCATCTTTGGCCTTAAAAGGGGCAGAACCCAGCAGATCTGAAATGATTTGAACAGTCCAGTCATGTTTGTAAAGATACTGGACAAATTTATTTAATATTTTAAATTGAATTTAAATAGGTTTTGAGTGAACCACAGAAAATGGTTGCAATTCTAAAATCCGTTTTGGAGGGTTGATTTGATAGATTTTTCATAAGCAGAGTACTTTGGAGTCTGCAGTCATTATGATATGGTAAGTTATAGACACTTTTGACACACAAGGGCAAATTCCATTTTATGACTTATTCTTCTGAAAGTTTTTCTCAGGAATTACAAACTAAAGCAGCACTGAGTTCCATTTTAAATCTACTGAGAAAGTATGCCAAATGTTTATACAACTACAGAGACTTAAACAAAGTTGTACTTCAGTCATAGTACATTCGTTGCTTATACAAACAGTATTATTTTTGTCAGATAAACCCTCTTTCTCTAATAGGGTGCTTAATCTGTTCACATTTCATGTTCTGAGACAATCAGAGTCTGTTTGAGTGTCAGTCCTAGAAAAAGGTACAGTTGAATGGTTAATTACGCTTGTTCTAGTAAGGGAGTTTTAAAACATAAAGCAAGATTACACAGGAAGCTAGTATATTTCCAGAGATTAGTAGAGTGGGCCCACAACTGGCCAAATTCCAGGATGTTTGATATATTTTAGACATCTAGGCTCAGGAAACAAAAGGCATGACATGGTTCTAGTATTAATAATACAGCACTTCTCCTAATGGCTCAGGATCCTACACTTGATAAGTATCACTATAGTTGGGGCTGCCATCTTCCCACTGCACAAAAATATTGCCGTTGAGCCAATGGAAATGATGTCACTTCAGAGCAATACCCAGAAGTGATGTTGTACCTCTCCATGAATTTCT